>NC_140256.1:4331251-4343751 GCF_949987555.1 Borostomias antarcticus
GACCATCTACGTCAAAATAAAGAGATTTCAGTCCTGAGATTGACAAAAAAGCAGGGAACAGTTAGAATATCTACTATGGTACCTGGAGGAGGGGTGTGGAGTGAGAGAGGATGGAAGGAAGGAAGGGGGAGGTTAGAGAGGCAGTTTCAGCAAATTGGAGATGGTGGTAGAGAGATTAGGAGAAGATTGTAGAGGTGGGGTAAAAGAGGGTAAGCAATCACAGAGATGCTTGGCTGTAGGCACATTCAAAAGTTGAAAATCCCAAGACTAAAGGATTTTACAGCTTTTTTTTTTTTTTTTAATATTCAGACTCCTTCTGTCAAAATCTAAGATTCATAATATATTACCATTCCCCCCAAAAATCAAAGTATTCTTTACACATTTTTCATCCTGAGGAGACAAAATCATTTTCAAACATAAACACTGCAGGGAGAACAATAAGAGAGATTGTTTATAGATTTCCCATTTCCATATATATTATTTTCTCAAGGTTGTGGCACCCCCAGACTTTGGCAGCGTTGGTGCACTGGAGATCATTCTAGTCAGTCCTGTTTGTCTACATGAACATTCTGAACGCCACATAAACAACGAGTACTGAACATTACCATAAGCAAAACAAAGAAATCCCCAGACTTTTGTGTTTGGATTGGATACAGCAATATGTGCGCCACATGAAAATAGAGTAGATGGAGGTTTAAAGGCCATAAGCTGTTTCTGCTGTTGCACACTGCTTTAACGTTAAGGGAGTACAACATCTAGGAGTGATGACCAGATGCATCGCCTTGGCAGAGAGGGGCTGTTAAGCTGTGCCTTTGGGACATTGGCTCCTGAGTCGAGCCTGATTAGGTTGTTTGATATGTGCTGATGTTGACTTGATGACGTGTCTGGGATAATGCTAAAACTAACAATGTACATTCAAATGGAATGATATTCACACTTACAACCAATCACCATTTACGCCTACAACGCCATAACTAAAAGCACTGTGCTCTATCTCCGTGGGCAAAACCACATCAAAGCCCAACATGGTTATTGTGCAATACGATCTATAAGGCTTGTTGGTCAACGATACAAGCCTCCTCAGACTGATCTTTGTTTGAGAGAGAGGAGCCAGAAGGAGCTGATGATTAGATCTTCCTGTCGGCTGAGGGCGGAGCCGTATAAGGGAGGGAGCTGGCGTCAGGCGGCCCTCAGGGGTCCAAGGGCAGCCAGGGGACACGTGCGTGTGTGTGTGTGTGTGTGTGTGTGTGTGAGCCTGAGCAGAGCTGCGAGGAGGGGACAGCACCCCTCCGTCATCCGCGTGCGCAAGGTTAGAGAGACAACACCAGGACTCTGCAGAGAGAGCAGCTGCCCTTGTTTTTTTTTTTTTTTTTACATCCCTATCCCCTCCCTGGGCGCGGAGCGGAGCGACCTGGCTCGGGCGCCGCCTCCTCTCTGCCCTCTCCCACCTGCTCAGGAGCTGCGAGGCGCGCCCCTCGGTCAACACGCAAGGTGAAGGACACGGCGAACCGGAAACGGGGGGATTTACCGAGAGATCGCATCAGCTGTAATTACGGAGACGTTCCGCCGTGTTCCGGAGATGTTCCGTCAGCCTCTGTGTCTGATTAATAACAGAGAGATCGCTTCAATATAGCTGACGGAGGTGAGGACCGAGGTGAAAGTGTCCAATGAGACAAAGACCAGAAGACGGGACGGCATGGGGGGGACGAACGCACACCAGACTGCTCTATTCCCAGTGCCGAGGATCTGACCACGGAGCCACTGGGTGAGGCTGAAACCAACACCCAGCCCAACATGGCAATTATCCTGATTACTGCTGCTTGGGGGCTGGACTGACCCCCTCTCTCCCTGACCCCCTCATCTCTCTCCCTCTCTCTTAGATGTGTCTCTGTGTGAAGGGACTCTCCGCCAGACAGGGCACCACCATGCATAATCCAACAAAAACAAATCCCCCTTCATCAAACACCAGTCCAGCTCTGTGAAGAGCCCTCGGAGCCCAGGGTGTCTGGATGGCTGTTTGGTGGGGAGGCCGTTTGAGACCCTGCAGTGGCTCTGCTTCAATACACCCGCCCCACAGCCCCCTAACCCGGCCCTAACCCTGGGTTTGTTTAAGCGCCGCTGAACCCTGTTGGCCCTGGCAGGGGGAGGGAGAGAGGGCTCAGATAATGGCCGGCCATATGCCACTCTGCTTCCATGGCAGAGAGAGCGAGAGAGAGAGAGCGCCTCCCATAGATCGGCTCAGAAACAAATCTATTCCTAATTTAATTCCATTATACTAATGTGGGCTGAGCGTCCATTGTCCAACCCAGCGCTCGTAGAGAGGAGCCGTGTGACAGAGAAGCAGGACGGCCTCCACCAACAGGAGCCCCGTCTGTCAGCGGAGCAAAGAGCCCAGGCCAGAGGGCCAGACTGCTCGGAGCCTGGGTGAGACCACAATGTAAAGCGGGTGTGGTCTTCGCCCCCCACCGCTATGCCCGTGAAATGTGATGGATGTTTGAGAATGGGGGTCTAAGCTCTGGAATAGTTTGGCCATTGTCTAAACTCTACAGACAGTAGCTATAGATGTATCTCAGTCAGCTGTGACAGCGCTCTGCCTTCCCGGGGACGGCGGGTGTAAATGAAAGTCCTGGGGGCCGGCGTGCTCCACCCCCGCTGACCGGTGGCCTTGGCGCCACCCGTGTGCCTGTGCGGTGGTTGACAGGCACGCTATGTCTAACCTCCACTTGTGGGAAAGGGCTGACACCAGCACCTACGCTGTCTCTCTCTCTCTCCCTCTCTCTCTCTACCCCCCCTCTTTCTTGCTCTCTCACTCTTTCAAACATCATGTGATGCGCTTTAATGCTTGGATGCAGAAGACAAAGGGAAGGGATTTGAGTCTGTATGTATCTGTAAATCTGTCAAAATATTTCTACAAGACAGAAAATTTGCTACATTGGATTCAGAGCTGCGGCTGGGGTATTAAGCCGTTGAAACAACATGGAAATATTTCAGTGGAATGTTAAGTAGGCTTACTGTGCAAGTGTAAGTCTGGAAGGCTTACGAGTCTAGGAGCATTGTCAGCCTTTCAAGACCGTAGCACTTTCAGAAAACACTATTATCTTACTCATTTAAGGCTCCTGGTTAAGATAAAGCAGGGGGTTCTCTAAAAGGGATATTCAAATTACATGTTTGCTGATACACTGAGGTGCAAATGATGTTTTCTCTCGTCTATCTATGGCCTGTGAAATCTTAGCGTTCTGAAGAATCTTCAAATCTGTAGTATATCAGTAATATTGAAGTGATGTTAGTGTGTAGATGTACTTCATAAAGCTTATTTTCTTTGCCAGTATGCCGTTACCTTTAACAAGCAAATAGATGGGATTTGATTGGGCGGATAAGGTTACATAGCGATGAAAAGCATCTACTACATCATTGTCACGGTAACAGAAGACCCGTCCTTAAACCTGTCCGTCAGCTCTGCATCACCGAGGGACCATCCTCATCACCGAGGGACCATCCTCTACGATCCTCCAGCTCCCAGAGGACGCATTTTAAATAATGACAGACGTCAAAGCCAAGATGTGGCTTCTCAATATATTCTTAAATGAAATTTATTTTACACCTCAAAACAATAAAGGATGGGGATCGGGATGTGGTACATAGGGAATGTATTCACAACTGTAGTTTACATTTTTTTTGGTGTAAGCTCAGAGAAAAATGTTAATACAGTCATAATAATTGCACTTCATAAATCTCGACTGTTGCCAGCATTTCCCATGACAAAGCCCCCGCTCGCTCTCTCTCTCGCTCTTCTCCTTTCTCCAGTTAATAAATTCAATTTACCAGTGAAATTTGACTGACAAAGAAAATGCTAATTTAGGACCAGAGGACTGCTGCACTGATCCAATTTTTTTCTTTTTCACTTGAGTCTCACAAGGCATTAGACATCTCAGTAATTTAAGTGCAGTACATTCAAGGGAAACTCACAGTCGTAATAAATATTTCACTGTTCTGAATGGTCTAGTCAGTGACAGGCCTGGGCTAAACGCATCTCAACCACGGGCTGAGGCGGACCAGGGAAGCAGTGACCCGCGTGGCGTGGCAGAACGCTGATAGAACAGGGCGTGATTGTTTTATGTGGTTCTGGTCGGAGGGTGTCGGGCAGACGGAGCACCCTGGAAACACACTTTGGTCCCAGCGAGCGCCCCCACCTGCTATGATCACGTGTGTCAAACAGCGGAAGGGAATGTTACAACACAACCACACTTGAAAGGGAGGTTTGATAGGACTAACACCCCCCCCCCCCCTCCCCCGCTCTCTCCATAGAATGTGTAAAGCCTCGAAGCATGGATCCAGTCACATTTTAAAGATTGCTAGACTGGACTAGTTTAGTTGCAGTCTAATGTGGAGTTTGGAGACTGGTTGCATCAAGGTGGTAGTACAGCTCATCATCATGACACACTTAAAAAGTCTGGGGATTCAAAGAAATAGAAACTTAAACACACAAAAGAGGTTATGTGGACAACCTCCCACTTGTAACATTCTTCACTGTGACATTTCTTATCAACATCGTTTTTGCAACATTATCTTTTCAATAAGTGTTTCAATAAGATTTACTGTTGATTCCAGTGTTGGTTAGGAAAGAGGTTCTTACAGAACCAAAGCAGAGCCTATTCCTCCCACCAGGACATAGGAAACTGCACATCAGCATGAGGAGGAATAACAAAATAAATTGATAAAACCAAAAGAAAACAATAAAAAGCATTTTGAGACACGTTTCCCCATAGCAGCCAATGCATATATTATAACTACAAATATATAAAACAACAAAATAGGTTCAAGTTTTTCAAGTTTCTTAAATATATCATACCCAAACTACCCAATTCCAAACCTCAACGTTAACAAGATTTTAAAACTCCAAGCAGTGCAATTTCTGTATCAATTATAACAACAATGATTACTAATATTGAACTATCTGTTTTATTCCACTTAATGATTTTGCACATCATAGCAAAGTACTGATCCCATACTATTATTTTCAATTGGTAAATCTGTGTGTGAATGTGTGTGTTGTGTTAGTGTGTGTGTGTGTGTATGTTTGAGTGTCGTGTATGTTTGTTCAGTGTGCTAATTATGTACTATATTTATTTTGGAGTTAGTTTAGAAAGCAGGTCTCAACTTTGGCCCTTCGAAACACATTTCAGTGACTATCACCCCAGTGGCTTAGTACTTAGTATTTGGAAGGGGAATAGAGGTGGCTGTATGCACTTCATGTCAAGCTATGATTCTCACCAAATATATTCAGTCAAATCAAAATAAAAACAACAACAACAACGAAAAAACAGAAAAATAAATCAATCAAAAATTCCTGTTGGCAAACCACACCATGGAACATCCGGAGAATCTTCAATCACCTCAAACTCCTCCGATCCCTTTTACCCCCCCGCAGATAATCTCTCCCAACTCAGAGCTGAGAGACTCCCACAGACCCCCCTCCGCCCCCCGCCCCCTCAGCCTCTGAAACCCACAGCTAGTTAAAGCAGCGGCGGTCTCCCAAAAGACCCCCCCCGCGCCCCTAAAACCAGACTCCGTCTCTCAGCTCACCGTCTCGCACCGTCTGCTCCCCGACCCTCTATCTGTAAACCGGGAGGCGGATGTGAGCGTGCTGGTGGTCCAACAGCCGCGGCACAGACACGGTCTCGTAGCCTTTGCCCAGCATCTGCTCCTTGATGCAGGGCGGGTGGATGTCGTTGATCAGGTACTCCAGAGACTGAAGGCTGCTGCTCAGCACGGAGGTGTTGCACATGCTCTTGCTGGGCAGGCTGCAGCACACGCCTCCCCCGCTGTCTATCGCCGGGTGGTGGTGGTGGTGATGGTGGTGGTGGTGGTGGTGGTGGGCGTAGCCCATCTCCCTGTGGCCTGTGTTGGGCCCGGCTACGCTGGTCCCCAGCAGATCCTGGGGGTTGTAGCAGTCACTGTCGGGTGTCACCAGTACGCTATTCCAGGGAGGGGCGAAGTACTGGCCCACGGAGAAGTTTCCGTGCATGCCCACGCAGTTCAGAGGGGAGGAGCTGACCTTGTCCATGCCGCCGCCCCCTCCGCTGGCGCTGGCTGTCATGTGATAGGGTCTGGAGGAGGAGGAGGAGACTTGGGCCGCCATGATCCCTCCCCCCCCCGGGAGGCAGGTTTCGGGGGACTTGCTGATGGCTCCGCCCCCGCCGCTGCCCCCGCTGTACATGCGGAGAACGGCGTGCTGCTGCTGCTGCTGCTGCTTCTGCCACAGGATGTAGTCCATGCCGTCCGGGTACGCCTTCGCCCCGGGCTCCGAACCCAGGGCCGACATCCCGGCGCCCGTGTACACCAAATTGGGCTGGGGGGCCATGCCGGACACGTAGCCGCCCCCCGAGGAGGACGTGGAGGACACCCCCATAACCACGGAGCCCTGCTTGGAGGGGCTGGGGTTGGAGGGCACCATGCCCCCCCCCGGGCACACCTGCTGCAGCGCCTGGGCCTGGCAGTGCTGGTTGATCTGGTGGATGATACTCTGGATGGAGGGCAGGTTGGACTGGGGGGGCATGGCCAGGCCTCGGCCCCCGTTGACGGGGATCACTGAGCCAGCTACAGTGACGTTCGGGGGGACCGAGAGGCCGGGGCCCTCGGGGGGCTTCGAGGGCCCGGGGTGGTACACCATCTGACCGTGTCCGTTGGCTAAAGTGCTACTGCTAGGCGGCGGATAAGGAGCCACGGCTATCTGCGCCGGGGAGAGCTTAGTCCGCCTGCCTTCCGAGTTCTTGAGGACCCCCTTGACGGGGGCGAAGTTGGAGGAGGATGAGGACGATGAAGACGAGGAGGCCTTGACGATGGCCAACAGGCCGTGGTAGCCCCCCGTGTGGAATTGCGGCGGATAGGGGCTGTAACGCTGGCCGGTGGTGTCATAGCCGTTGACAGTCCGGTTAAGGTGCTTGTGCTGCGGGACCCTGATGTTCGTGGGGAAGATCTTGATGGACAGGGGGTTGTTGGCCGTCTTCTGGGCGAAGGCGTCCAGCTCAGCTACGCTGGGGTAGCGGGGAGAATGCATGGGAACCACCAACTCACCTACAAGAGAGGGGGAGAGACAGAGACACAGCGTGAGTGAGGAGAGAGACTCAGCCGACACAAGACGAAGACGACGATCGCCCTAAACGCCTTCGGGAACAGTGAGCTCTCACAGACAATGGATAAATCCATCACTCAAGACGTAATAATTCACCGTGCGGCCATGGTAAATGCTCCTCTTTGCCAATGCTGCTCTTGAGGGTGGCGTGCCTTCCGGACGCGGCGGCGGAATATACATTTATGACAATTACGATCGATCGTTTGTAACACATGCCGTGAAGACGCGATTGGAGATGCGTGTTATGAATCAGGGCTGACGTTCGCCGACGGCTCCCCTCTGAGCAGAGAGCTCAACCCGCCTCCGCCTCCCTTCCACACCCTGGGGTGGAGAGTCATCCCCCAGACAAACGGATCTTTTTAAAAACTCATTCTGTCGAAGGCTGGCACCTTAGGCACGGTTAAATCGGTGCTTTGTAAAATTAATTCGGACTGTCTTTAGCATTGAACTGGGTTAGCCTACGCAACCAGAGGAGCGCGAGGGGGGGGGGGGCAGGGATAAAAGCTTGTTTAATTGCAGTGGCACATTTGAGATTTATAAGTAGTATCACTTACTGGGTCTTACCCTTGGCCGCGCAATTTCCACCGTTATGCAACCCAGGAGTGCAAAGAGAAGCAGAGTGATCGAGACCTCCACAAAACCCCAATTAACCATCTGGGGGGAATTCTTAACCCGGTTTAAGGGTGAACTAAATAATGGAATGGCGCCAAGTCAAGTTGAAAGGCAATGCGCTGCTGCTATGCTATCTGGCTGCTATGCTACGCAAACCAAAGAGCACCGGCTAACACACAGTGACCTCAAGACTCAAGATGTGTTTATTGCCATGTATATGGTTCACATATACCAGGAATGTGTCTAGGGTTAAGGCACACGCTGCTGTAGACGACATAGGACAGGGTGCAGGACAGGACAGGGCAAAGACATGACCAGTGAAAACAGTGCAAAAAATTGTGCAACACACTGTGAGAGTTGCTCCTATACTTGTTACCTCTGGCAAATGAGAGATTCAGCCGTTTTGGGAGGAGGCGGAACAGAAGTGCTGGGTATCAGAGCTCCTCTCACTACCCTATCTGTCACGACCAAACGGCTGTGTCTCATATGTAAATGAGGGTGGAGGGACACAGGCAATCTGAAACCAGGCCAGGACCAAAATTCAATTCCCCAGCAGCGTGCGTCAATAGCAGGTCACAGACCAGCTCTGCCCCTCACTGAGGGAGCCAGAGTTTAGTGTGAATAGAAACGGTAAACAGGAAAATGGCAATTTCTAGAAGAACCACCATGTGTCAGTGCTGGGGGTGGGCTACAGAGGTGAGGGGCCATGGTGAGATTGGATTTAAACGACATTATTCAGGCAATTTCATGGCTACTTAGCTCAGAGCAACAAAAAGGTGGGGGTTGAGGAAAGAACTCAATTTACAAGCGATAAATCAACTGCCACAAATGACTTGCAACCTTTCAAAAATGACATTTTTATGCAAAAGTTAACAAAAAGCACAAAAATGAATGGCCATAACCCCGCAGTCAGCAAATGCCATGGCAACCTGAGGAGTGTGGTGAGTGGGGGGGCTGCGACTGACTCACCCCATTTCACTTCCTATCACAAAGTCATTTTAAAGAGACGCCACAGCCAAGTACACAACTCTCATTTCTCCACTCCCATTACAGATAGCGTGAGGAGTTCATTTCTACTATCCAATGGGCCTCCAACTGTGAAAATGATTAAATCTTCAAGATCCATATCATGAAGGAAATAAATTAGGAGTTTAAAGGCAGAGGGAGAGAGCCAGAGCTTTTCGTCACTGTGAATTTCTCATATCGAATTTACACCCAGACTGTATAATTAACCTGGTCCCTTTCCCTCAACATTCAGACAGCATGACTGGAAAAGTACTGGGTGCCAAAGTACATTTGGGTGGAGATTCATCATAGGACTATCTCCCAGTAATGATAAGGACATACAATATGACCATCAGTGTGGAGGAACCTGCTCCCATCCTTCTGAGCTGTTGGTCACACAGGGTCGTGACTCACCGGTCAGTCGCTAAACGCTGCACTGACCTAGAGACTGAAGACATTTGCCCAGGTCTCATTGCTAAAAGTGGGTGGAAACAATGGGAGATTAAAAAAACAACAACTGCATTGCAGAATCAATCTATCGTCTTTAGGGCGGTCCTTCCTAATGGTGAATGTTTTGATTCTGCACTCCAGTTTGTTTGAAGGACATAATTTCCGGTAAGGCGGGTCCTTATGGGAGACGTAGGCCGGGCTCTGGGCGGAGTTTCCCAGAGGCATCGTAGCGCTATGATGAACGTAGCGCTACGATGCCTCTGGGAAACTCAGCCCTGATTGGTAGCGTAGGTTTTTCGGCGCTGTTCTAGCCACCATTTTCAACGGAGACGTCTCCAGACGTTCGGAGGCGGAGACCTCCAGAGTCTGGCGTGGTGAGACGGCGCAGGGTCAGCCGTGCATAGCAGGGGGCCGCTGGGGGCTCGTATCCAACCCAGGTTCACCCAGGCAGAACCTCCTCCCCTCCCTCCATGGTGACAGCGGTGCCATTTGCTTTGATGTTCCGGCAGCCAGTGGGAAACCGACATAAGATTTATTTCATTTGCTTGTAGGGGGAAAAAAAAACATGCTCATTTCAAAGCACATCGCTGGTCCACATGCAAATGGAACGGCTGCATCCCCCCCCCCCTTTACATGAGAGTGAAAAAACATCTTTGATCATCACATGGTCTAAATGAGGAGAGATCCTGGGCGCCCGCGTATCAAGGGCTTCTGCCCCGCCGTTCCCATCACCCCCAGCTGCAGCGTGCCCATCATCCCCCTAATTACTGCCACATGAGGGGAAAAAACTATAAAAACAGCCAGGAAATTCATTAAAGGGTGGCTAATTCCATTCCTTCTCAGTGACTGAGTACATATTTTCCACGCCTGAGCCCGTGTCTCTCCTCCAGCTCAGAAAAAGCCCTTTCCCTCCATCTCTCGCTTTCTCTCTCCATCTCTCGCTCTCTCCCTCCATCTCTCGCTCTCTCTCTCTATCTCTCGCTCTCTCCCTCCATCTCTCGCTCTCTCTTTCCATCTCTCGCTCTCTCCCTCCATCTCTCGCTCTCTCTCTCCATCTCTCGCTCTCTCTCCGTCTCTCGCTTTCTCTCTCCATCTCTCGCTCTCTCCCTGTCTCTCTTTCCCTCCCTCCATCTCTCTCTACCTCCATCTCTCGCTCTCTCCCTCCATCTCTCGCTCTCTCCCACCATCTCTCCCTCCCTCCCTCCATCTCTCTCTCTCTCTAGCTCGCCTCTTGTTTGTCAACAGGCACAGCCATTGGCGCCCAAACCCGGCATCAAAGGGTTTCACACTTCACAGGCCACAGGGATTAGAGCCCTTTCAGGCCCACAAAACCATCTCTCCTCCACAAAGGCTTCCGGTTATTAGGCCCCACTGGCTCTGGGGACGAAGAGGAGGCAAATGAGCGCCTGTCTTTTTCAGATTTGGGCTTTTTTTCCTTTTAAAGGTTCTCTCTGGTATATATTACTCATAGCCAGAGTAGATTAAGTATGACCAGAGATGGAGGCACTCATAAGCACACACTGTTTGATGTTCAGGGGGCGGCCGGCGCTCTCTGTGTTCAGTGGCTGAGGGTGTGCAGGTTCAGTTAGGAGTCTGAGGTGAGGGGCTTCTGTCAGGCCCGGGGGTCGGGTGACTTATTACTCAGGCTGTAGTAGATCATCGTCGTGGTGAGCAGCAGCAGCAGCAGCGTACAGATGGTGCTCGCTGATAAAACTCTCTCCGAGGCGGCGAGCGCCGTCTCCTCAGAGCTCCAGTACCTCCTCACAGGGTAGGGGTTTCCTGCAAACACACACACGCGCGAGCGCACACACAAGAGCTCCAGCTGTGACTGTGTGTTTCCCTCGCCATCACTGGAGCATGTTGTTATCCTCTGCTCGGCGCGTTCCGTTGAAATGTAGGGCAGAGACAACAACAGGTGCTTGTGCAGGCGACAGCCTGCGATGCCTCATGGGCTAAATGCTTCACACTGGCTTCATTTCAACATGCGACAGCCTTGTAAAGATTAATTATTTCCCCTGGGGATGAGAGACGCTTCCCCCCCCCCCCTTTCTTCCTCCGAGCTCGAGGCGACACGCTCTCGTTCTCGGGAACCTGCTTCGCGCCGCCGACTCAGAAAAACAGCGTCGGGAAACTCGCGACGAGCGCAAGCGCGGGTTCAATAACAGCCCGACCGGGCCGGATAAAAGGCCCGGCCGACGCAGGCGACGGTGAGAGAGCCCCGGCGCCAGGGAGCCGAGATGGTGGGGAGGCAATTAACGGGCTGACCTTCGTCCTTAATCACCCGCCCGCCTGGCACACAATGCCCATGTGTCAGAGCAGGCACGTCTCTAAATGCCATCCCTCATTAGCCCGGACGTGGTCTGAGTCAGGGAGGCTATCTGTGAGCTCAGCTCCACTAAACCACAGCTCAGACAGATAGATGGAGGAGCTGAGCTTTGGGGGGGGGGGGGGGGGGGACGAGGCAGCACAGAGCGAACCTGAACCGTTTTGGGCCTCGATGCGATCTAGAACCCCTCTGCACAAAGGAGATAGGCACCCGCGGCCCCTCTGTCTTTGACTGACATGGGAGGAACTCCCCGAACACATTGTCCTTGGCATACCCTGCGCTGTCATTGTGCCAGTGTGTGTGTGTGTGTGTGTGTGTGTGTGTGTGTGCGTTTGTGTGTGTGTGTGTGTGTGTGTGTGAGAGAGAGAGAGAGAGAGAGAGAGAGAGAGAGAGAGAGAGAAACTGGAGTAGGAGTGGGGGTGTGCTCAATTCTGAACACTCAATTAACACTCCTTTAATTAGCCGGTGGTGCGTTCTGAATTCTGATGAACTCATTTTCGGTGTGTGTGGGGGTGCAGAGAGAGAGGGGGGGGGGGGACACGGTAGACGTGGGGTCCGCTGGGTCCAAAACAGCATTAAAAACGGGGCCGTCTGGATTAGACTGTAAAAAATCCATTAAATTCTGTGCGCCTCTTCCAAGAGAGGGGTCAAACGGCGTTGATCACAGGGAGCAGGGGCAGACAGAGCTGGCATGAGAGCAGGGAGTTAGGTGAGCTGGAAGGGAAGGGAGAGAAAGAGATACCGTGGGAGGAGACCAGCCGAGGAGAGACAGGGAGTCAGAGGCTGTGTGGCGGTACAATATCGAATCCGGAGGAACATGGAAGTGCTTTGCATTCTAATGGGCGGTTTAAATGGATATAGTGTACGCACAGGAAGCAGCAGGGAGGGCCCGGTTCCTTTTATTAGCGCTCCGAATGTTCTAGAATTACGAGCGCGCTGGAGAGATCTCGACTTATTAGTGATGCCAACGCGGAA
>NC_140256.1:4348751-4353751 GCF_949987555.1 Borostomias antarcticus
AGAGAACGAGTCAAGAAAATACGGGAACGAGAGAACAAATGAAAAATCCAGAGATCCAAAAGCGGAAAGATCGGGCTTCCCCTATCCTGGCCGTCTTTGAGAATATACCACCGCTACACTATTCTCTCAAAAGGCAACACGGTGAAGCTAAGAGCCAGAGGCGTACGCACACACACACACACACACACACACACACACACACACACACACACACACACAGGCACAAGAACACACACTGAGGAGAGGAAATCGTAGGAGCACACAGAGAGACAGAGATAAGTGAGCAGAGCAGTGAGAGCAGAAGGAGGGAGAGGAGGGGAGGAGGAGGAGAGGAGAGGAGGAGGCGGGGGGGGGCCTGGGCAGGCCTGTCAGACTGGAGGAAGCGCTGGTGCGCGGGCCTGCAGGTAAATGGGAGAAGAAAGGCCCCCGCAGGCAGCCCGAGGCAAGCCCGGGTCCTTCTGTTCTATCATTTAGGAGACAAGTCCTCCACTGATTCCCAATTAATATTTAACACTGCGTAGACAACAAGGCCGTTCTGGGACACACCAGCGCTGACGAGGGGAGACGGGGGAGGCAGGAGAGGAGAGGATGCAGCGAAACGCCGCAGAAAAAGTGTTATTTACGGCGCCGATGTCTTATCAGAGGAAACGCGTCGTCCTTTTCATCCAGCGTCCCTCTCGTCAACGGTGCACTGATCATATTCCGCTGTGAAATCAAACCCAGTCTGATCTAGATGACTGATGATGATTGTTCGCTTTCACCGGGAGGTCTGGTGGTCGGGGGCGGGGGGGGCGGCTAGATCCCCCGAGTCGTGACCGCGCCACGGATCCGACACATCCGTAGAGGTCTGTCCCCGACACCTAATTGCAGCCCCCCCCTTTACCCCCCCCCTCCCCCGACACACACGTTTACTCTGCGAACACACACTTTGTCAGATGAGCCGACCGCATGGATTAAAGTCGCAGTTTGCGCGGTTCGCTTTTCGCCGCGGCCGGTTTGCGCTCTCTCAAGCCCCGCCCCTCCGCCGGCGTCCGTCTCACGACCGCGTGGGGACGGTGTGTGGTCAACGTGAGGAGAAGCTCCATCGGAAACAACGAGCCAGGGTGTACAGTACTGTATATAGGCCAATCTAAAGCGAGAGAGATAAAACGCAATCTTAAAGGATCACAATCACATCATTGCTTATCGTCCCCCCCCCCCCCCCGTCCCCCCCGTGATTAAGAGCGCGGCCGTGCCAGTGACACCGACAGCTCTGCCAGCAGCCGGTGACAACCCTGGAGTAGCTCTCCCAGCGCCTGCTGGGCCCTCGGGCTGAGAGATGGCACTGGCGGCGTGTCATTTCCTGTGGGACAGCGGGGGCGCGGACACTCCCTATCCCCCCCTCCGCCCCAATCCACCCCCCACCCCCCCCAACCCCACAGCTCTCTGGCAGGCGCGCGGGGAGAGAGAGAGAGAGAGAGAGAGAGAGGGGAGCGAGGTTGTTACCCGCCCCGCACCTGGGACGCCCCCGATACCAACTCGGGAGGGCTTGGAAGCGGGAGTCCGCCTCTCGACCAAGTCCCGCTGAGGCCGGGGGCGGAGCCACGGCGGCGCCGGGGGCGATAATGACACTCCTCTCCCCCTGCCACACGCCCCTGACAGACGGACGAGGGCAGGGGGAAGGCACGGCACGGTGGGACGCCGCCCCGCCGGAAGTCATCGGGCGTGTGCCAGCGCTGAGACGGAGGCCTGGCAGAGCGTCGGGATCGCGGGGAGAAGGAAAAAAAAAAGAGCCTTTGTTTCGTTTTGCGATGCGTCCCTTTTCGCCCGGTAAATAGGAGCGGGGACTCGCGAGCGCCATCCGCCGTCAATCAACTCCCACTGGAGGGGGGGGAGGGGGGCGGGGCATAGGGGGGGGGGAGGGGCACTCTCTGACCTCTCTGTTTCCTGGCCACAGTGTAGAATAATGACACCAGCCATGTGCAGAATTCCAAATGGGAGATGGGAAATAGGCAGTTCAATCAGTGGGAAAAGGTCAAGTGCATGCAGATTCTTTGTTGGTCCAACACTCTCTCTACCTCCACCTCTCTCTCTCTCTACCTCCATCCCCCTCTCCTCTCTCTCTCTCTCTCTACCTCCATCCCGCTCTCTCTCTCTCTCTACCTCCATCCCCCTCTCTCTCTCTCTCTACCTCCATCCCCCTCTCCTCTCTCTCTCTCTCTCCAACCCTCTCTCCATCCCCCCTCTCCTCTCTCTCTCCATCCCTCTCTCCTCTCTCTCTCCATCCCTCTCTCCTCTCTCTCTCCATCCCCCTCTCCTCTCTCTCTCCAACCCTCTCTCCATCCCCCTCTCCTCTCTCTCTCTCCATCCCCCTCTCCTCTCTCTCTCCATCCCCCTCTCCTCTCTCTCTCCATCCCTCTCTCCTCTCTCTCTCCATCCCCCTCTCCTCTCTCTCTCCATCCCTCTCTCCTCTCTCTCTCCATCCCCCTCTCCTCTCTGCAGCTCCACTTCATCCCTCTCTCTCCCTCCGGGGCTCGAAGGCAATCAGGGAAAAGGTTGTTATTTCCCTGCTGCCACTTGTGACCACATTTGAATATTCGACAGAAAACGTTCCCTTTCTCTCCACACTGCGACCGTCGAGGAGTACAGTTCCACAATTTTGACACGGGTGGGTAATTCGGCGGTCCTGTCTTGCGGCGGCTCAGATGGCGGCGTGCGAGCGCAGGCTGAAGGTCATTAGCTGAGCGCGCAGCGGAGGGGAAGAGAGAAGCTCTGGAGGCAAACTAATGGGTCTAATGGGACTCCCTGCTGAGGCACAGGGATGTAAGGACTACAATTCCCAGTGGGACGCTGTGCCTGTGTCCTGAGGGGGCGGGGCCTCTGACACGGCGTGAACCCGGGATGACGTCACAGAGGCTCGCCGACGTGAGTTCGGGAACCGGCCGTGGGCCGAAGGGGAGGCGGTCCAGATTGAGCCTAGGGTCTGAGCCAATCACGGGCCAGACGTGAGATTGAGCCTAGGGTCTGAGCCAATCACGGGCCAGACGTGAGAGCGGCAGTGACACGTGTGGCTATCGGGGGCAGGACCAGGCCGGGGTAAGGATCACGCACTGTGACAAGACTGTGACACGGATAGCCACGGGCCTCGTCCTCACTAGCAATGACTAATATTACGCAACGAAAATCATATTTAAATCACGACCTTAGAACGAGAAGTCTAGTCCAGCTCTCTCAGCCGGAGCTAAGGAACTACTTCCTGGGAGTGAGAGGCCTCCTACTGCAGACGCTCTCCTCTGCTCTTGCGTCGACTCATAGCAGGGGCCTCGGGGCCCCTCCTGTCCGGCCCTCTCTGTATTACAGTCAACGCCGCTCTGTCCACACCTCCCCATCGCCAGGAGGAGGAGGGACAGCTACACTGACTCCCGAACCTCCCAGGGGGGGGGGGGGGTCGGCCCGACACTGGAGAGAGGAGAGGGGCGGGAGTGACCGGGGGGTCAGCCACATCCAGCTCCCCCCCCCCACCTCCCTCTGCAGGGCCCTTTTCCTCTGTCATCCGTCTGGACTAGGTGCCCTCTCTCCGGGGCGCGACGTGATGACAGACCCTGGCTCCGCCGCCGTCTCCTCCTCCTCCTCCTCCTCCTCCTCCTCCTCCCAGCCTTTCATGTCTCCATCTAGGGCAGCGGCAGGCGGACGTGCGGGGTGAGGGGGGGGCGGGCGCTACAAATGTCACCCATAAGGGGGGATTTAATTAAAAATGACAGGCCCTGGCGCTGGAGAGTGCAGCACACATACGCCGAGAATTTGGGCATGCTGAAAGCAAGTGCCTGTGATTTATAATTCAAGTAATGCCCTGCACTCCTTTTAATTCCACCGCCAGAGAGGGAGAAAAAATCCAAAGGCCGCCCCTGTGAGGCTAATCCAATATGATATTTTTAAGGGCAGGCGGTCAATGGCTTTCTGAAAAGCCAGTCGCTCTCTCTCTCTCTCTCTATCTCTCTCTCGTATCTCTCTCTCTCTCCCTCCCCCCCTCCTCCAGAGAGCTCGCTCTCCCCATCTTTCTCTCCTGCTCCATATTTCTCCCCCCCCCCTCCATCTCCTCCTCTCCCTCCATCTCTTTCTCTTTGCCCAGACACAGAGCGGACTGTGATAATGGAAACATCCCCCTCTCCGCCTCCCGGTTCTAGCGCTAAGCTCTCTGCGCTCAGGGGAAATTGATTGTCTGGCGAGCCGATCTGAACGCTTCCAGCTGATGGCAGAGCCAGTTAAGTCCTTTTTTATTGCGGGTATGAGGGATTTTTAATGGGAGCCGCATCAATGAACTGTGCAGTCGCTCGGCATCTGCATGCAGGGGCTTTCTCTAATACCCCGCTGCCCCCCTCCTCACCCTACAGCCCCGCCCCCTCGACCCAACCCCGCCCCCCCCCCCCCCGCCCCCGTCGAAACCCACCCCCTGCCCAGACTCCCCCACTGCTTTTGTGCAAAGGACAGCAAATGCAAATTGCAAAGCTCACCTCTCCTGCGCCGGCAGGTAATCTCCCTCACATCCTCTTTCTCTATGAGGGCCGTAATCTGGCGCTGAGCCCCCCCACGGAGAGCCCAGGTCACCTTACCCAAACCCCCCCCACCCCCCTCAAACTGGGCCGCGGGTGATCGATCATGGAGACCGGCTCTGCGTGGCGAGCCGAGTGTGCCCACTGTCCCCGGCCCAAAGCCGACATCTGCCTTTCCGCACCCCCTTTGGGCCGGGCTGAACAATCCCCTCATTGAGGCCGGGGCCTCGCGGTGATGAAACCCAACCCTCGCACCTCCGCAGGGACAGAAAGGAGCCTATTATGCTCAAACACACTCATTATGGACCTCGCTACAGCCGCTGTGGTAATCTTTCAATCAAAGGGTTTAACAGGTGGACAGAGAGAGAGAGAGAGAGAGAGAGAGGGGGGAGGGAGAGAGAAAGAGAAAGGGGGAGAGAGAGAGAGAGGGAGAGAGAGGAGAGAGAGGAGGGGGAAGAGAGAGAGAGAGAG
>NC_140256.1:4354985-4362485 GCF_949987555.1 Borostomias antarcticus
CAGTGACGGCACTAATCAATCTCCCCCTAGGCCATAAATCTCCAGCTCTAGTCCCTCCACCAATCCCCCCCCCCCCCCCCCCCCACGAGCCCTGCTACTTCCCCTCCGCCTCCTCCACTCAGGAGATGGGGGTTCTGCCAGCTTCCCTCAAAAAGCCCATTAGAGCGAGAGTTGAATGGAGACGCGGGACACATACAATAAGGATAGAAAGTCTCCACTCTCAGTAGCGCTGGCTGTCTGTCTCACAAGCCAGAGCGTGGATCTCTCTCTCTCTCTCTCTGCTAAGACTGGCTGCAAAACTCTGTAGCGCAGATAAAAGCCTCGTCATTTATCAGAACCGTACCGTTGTCTCACAGCACAATGATGACTGATCACAACTCGTCTCGTAGAATTAACGACCACGCGGGGAAAAAATAGAGTAACGCCACCAGCTGGACGCGGGTTCGATCTGATCCGCATCCCCATCTATAGGGGTAGTAGCACATTTTGCACTGTTCCTTTAAAAATACACACGCTGTAAGCTACAGTTAGGTCTATCAAAGTACAACTCCAAGCAGAGTCGAAAAAGCTTGGCGTCTTGTTTAGTGGCTGGTGTTCTTCCCCCGCGTCTGTCCGCCTCCTGTCGGGAACACGTACTGTAGTGGATATGAGGCGGTGAGATTTCCGTCTGGGCCTCCTCGCCTCACGTAGGAAAACAAAGAGCACCGGCGAATATTTCATCCGGCCTGTCAGCGCGCGCGTCTCCCGCCGCGATGCACCGCAGACGATTGAAAAATGATTTCTCACGGGCCTGTCACAGTGTGTCCCCTGTTATTTATTTCCTCGGCGAAACACTAAATGAACATTTAGCCACCTGCCATCATCAGTCCATTATGCGGTTTTATAGATTAGCACTTTAATATGAAAGAAAGCAATTACGATGATTATGAGTTAAATGACAGGCAGATCATGCGTCTGTTTTCAGTCGTTTAAGATGAAATGCTAAAAATCAGAAGCGCCGGAACCACCAGAGGGTCTCTGATTGAGAAGCTTCACTGCTCCAGCTCATAAAATCACTCCATCAAACCGACCATTACCAGCGACAGCGCGCTTCACTGGGATATTTACTGAGCTTCTGTAGAGAAAATGGTGATAGTAAATATGAGCATGAACGTCTGTGGTAATGTGCAATGTGCACTGTGGGCAACAAGCAAGCCATAGTAGGTGTATTGATTGTTGTGTAGGGTACTCTCTCTTTCTGTGTGTTGCTTTGTGTGTCCATGTGTGTGTGTGTGTGTGTGTGTGTGTGTGTGTGTGTCTCTCTCTCTCTCACACACACACACACACACTCTGCTCTTTTTCCCGCCAGGTGCCCCAGAAAAAGAAGCCACTAGCCGAAGCCCCTTTCCTCTCCCACACAGACGGGCCTGGCCCAAACACACAGGCACTTTGAGCTCATTACTGGCTATTCACGGCCTAAAAGCCTTTCTCTGTGTCCTCTCTGCGAGGATACTAATTTCACAACAAGCCCTCCCTCACAGGCCATTTGTTAGGGTGGCGGTGAAGAGAGAGGAAGGAGAGCACAAAGCAAGGATAGAGACCAAAGACTGGCCTCATGGGGAATGCCTCCACAGCCCCCGACCCCTCCCCGTCTCTGAAAATGAAAGACAATCACGTAACTACCCTCCATTATTCTCCATTTGCTCCTCACCAAATGTATTCTGAGGCATTATCCCCCTCTGAAAAAGACCACTTTTATCAATTCCATTTCAAGAACCAATTTTCTTCTATTACTGGCTTTGGGAGGGAGGGAGAAGGAGGAAGTCTTTGACTTGTTTGGCACATTTCTCCGGCCTCTCCACGTCCTCGCGTGTTAGTTTGTTGTGCTCTTCAGCAGATGTCTATCAGTGACAGGAAATTATCCTTGAAAACCCCAGTGCGCTCGCCTTCTAAAAACAGCCTGTCTCCTGGGGTCACACAGAGGTCAGCCACCTCCCCCCTCAACCCCCCCCGCCGCCGAAAGTAATGGTTCATATGTGTGAGTCTGCACACACACACAATACACACACACACACACACACACACACACACACACACACACACACACACACACTCCACCAGCCCTGGTTAAAAAAAAAGCACCTGCAAAACACAACTCAATCGTTAAATCCGCGCACGGCTCTCTCGTTACCCCGGGGCCTGGTATATGTCCAGAGCCAGCCCCCCGGGCCACCGGGCTCCGCCCACTTCCCCGCTACGGGGTCGGGGATGGGGGCGGCGGAGGAGGATCGATCCCTGGAGATGAGGGACCGAGCTTGAATACAGAGACGCTGGACCGCCGCTGCGGCCCCGGGGGAGAGGGCGTTTCTCCTCTCAGCTAAAAGGTTCTTGAACTGCGGTGGGGATCATGGAGGATGTCTCCCTGCACTCAGAGCTGTCTGCCCAGATAAGCGTCCTGCCAGGTGGGGAGGGCTGCCGAGGGGGGGGGGGGGGGAAGGGGCCGGTCATGGTCGAATAGAGCTGTGTGTGTGTGTGTGTGTGTGTGTGTGTGTGTGTGTGTGTGTGTGTGTGTGTGGCTGCATGTTTGGACGAATTGTGGCTTCCAGTGTCTTCATGGGGTTTACATTAGACCGTCATCACCCCTGTTTTGAGGGTGACCGTCTCGGTTTCAGCATTTATCTGTCTTCACCCAGCATCCCTCTCTGCCTCCATCCCTCACTCTCTCTCCCTCTATCCCTCCATCCCTCATCCCTCTCTAACCCTCCATCCCTCTCTCTCCACCCCTCCCTCTCCCTCTCTCTCCCTCCATCTCTCTCTCCTTCCATCCCTCCCTCTCCCTCAATCCCCCTCTCCCTCCATCCCTCTCCCTCCCTCCATCCCTCTCTCCCTCCACCCCTCTCTCTCCCTCCATCTTTCTCTCCCCCCATCCCCCTCTCCCTCCATCCCTCTCTCTCCCTCCATCTTTCTCTCCCCCCATCCCTCTCTCCCTCCATCCCTCCCTCTCCCTCCATCCCTCTCTCCCTCCATCCCTCTCTCTCCCTCCATCCCTCTCTCCCTCCACCCCTCTCTCTCCCTCCATCTCTCTCTCCCTCCATCCCTCTCTCCCTCCATCCCCCTCTCCCTCCATCCTCTCTCTCCCTCCATCCCTCTCTCTCCCTCCATCCCTCCCTCTCCCTCCATCCCTCTCTCTCCCTTCATCCCTCTCTCTCCCTCCATCCCTCTCTCCCTCCACCCCCCTCTCCCTCCATCCCTCTCTCTCCCTCCATCCCTCTCTCTCCCTCCATCCCCCTCTCCCTCCATCCCTCTCTCCCTCCATCCCCCTCTCCCTCCATCCCCCTCTCCCTCCACCCCTCTCTCCCTCCATCTCTCTCTCCCTCCATCCTCTCTCCCTCCATCCCTCTCTCCCTCCATTCCCCTCTCCCTCCATCCCTCTCTCTCCCTCCATCCCCCTCTCCCTCCATCCCTCTCTCTCCCCCTTCCTCTCTCTCCCTCAATCCCTCTCTCTCCCTCAATCCCTCTCTCTCCCTACATCCCTCTCTCTCCCTCCATCCCTCTCTCTCTCTCTCCCTCCATCCCTCCCTCCATCCCTCTCTCCCTCCATCCCCCTCTCCCTCCATCCCTCCTCCCTGCAGACCTGGTTCTGGAGCCTGGCAGCCAGCCTGCACTCTGAGGAGGGGCGGGGCTTCAGTCTAATTGAATGGTGACCCTGCCGGCTCACTGTGGGACACCCCATGCAGCGCTTTTAACAAGCTGCTGTGTCTCCCCTCTTAATAAGCCCAAACAAGTTAATCCAATCGACACACTCAAACCCTTTCTTTTTCTTTAACAAGGCACTGCCTCTGCCCCCCTAATCCCGCCGCCCCCCACTCTCCGCCATAACCCCCCCCCCCCCCCCTCTCCACCACCCTACCGCCCCATGAATGGAGTCAGAGTGAAAGGGCCCATTAGGGGAAGCTGGCGGTAAAACCCTCCCCCTGCCCCTTAACTCCCCTCCACACATCCCCACTAAACACACACATACAGTACACACACACACACACACACACACACACACAATCATACACAAATTGCACACATGTGCACGTTTACTCTATGCGCACATGCACACCCACACACATATGCGTGCATGCACACCCACACACAGACACACACACACACACACACACACACACACACACACACACACCCACGAAAAAAACACCAGTATAATCACGCAAACAATGCGAGGGCTATGTACACATACCCCAATCTGGACACAAACAATGGGAGAGGCTCCCATAGATCACAAACACACACCAAAACACACACACACACACAAACACACACCAAAACACACACACACACACACAAACACGCACCAAAACACACACACAAACACGCACCAAAACACACACACAAACAGAAATCCAGAGAGGGCGTTTGCCAGCAGGCATGCACAGGGGGACATAAATTAGGGCATTGTTAACGAACCTTCTCGGCTCCACAAACAAGAGCCACCGGTTCCCCTACAATACCGGCCCCTGGACACACTCACCCGACAGCTCGCAACGACCCGGCCACACCAGCGCCACACACAACCCGCACGACAAAAGACCATTGTGAAGCACTAAAGCCCACAGGAATGGTCTGGAAGTTGAAGCACAACCGCAATAATATACAGTTTTTAAAGACACAGTGAAAACTCTACGCCCCTGGCGTTTGATTTATACGGCGCCGGATAGGCCTCGGTCACGGGAGGTGTCGCTACAGATGGAGGGCGTGGAGGTGGAGGACACCGACGGGATTTCGCGTCGGATCGGGTTCCGTGTCCCGGCCTCCGTATGCGCTCTGAGACGCAGGGTGAGGAGACCAAGGTGGTCCAATAGCACCGAGTAGGCCGTCATCTCTCATGACGACTCGCCCGTCGAGACTAATGTCAGCCCTGTGACGGCAATGAGGACTAACTGACTTCTAAGCCGCATCTCTGTGCAAGGATGTTTTTTTTACCTCAGCAATAAACGAAAGGCTGCAGGAGGCGGTGGGGCCGCACAATTACGGCCGAGCGACACCCTCTGCGTCTATTTCACGAAGAAAAGAAAAACGACTCGGCATCGGTAAAGGGCTTTGATTCCCGCTCGGGGCGTTCCGAGTCCGAGGCCGTGCCGGCGACAAACGGTGGCACTTTTCGGGGTTTTTCATACAATACCAGACATCTTCAAAAAGGGTTACGCGCATTTCAGTCTCAATCATACCGACAGTAAAACTGGGATGATGTATTCTGGGGCTTTGAACTGTTGTGAGGCGGGTGTGTACTGCTCTGTGTGTTGAAACCCCCACAGAGGCATGCTGGGACTGCCGGCTCTGTCTGCAGACGGGCTGTGAGATATGAGAGCACAAGTACAGTCTGTCACCAGGCCTGCTGGGGGGACACGCTCATCCCCTCTGATTGCTTGGGTATTGCTTGTTTTGTTGTGCGGTAGCAGCTCTCTGGTGGTACACTGCGAGATGTGCCTTCGCTGCGATACTAGCTTCCTGCTCTCGAGTCACATATTGTGGGATGGTCTTCACACCTCTGGGCGGAGGATATGCTCCAGTGGACACACCCATGGACATTAGCAGGACTTCGCATCTCGACTTCCGGATACGAAATCGGCATCGTCCACGAGAGTCGTTCTGAGTAGGGATGCACGATATATCGGCAATCGTATCGGTATCGGACGATGTTAGTCGTTTTTTAATATATCGGTATCGGTCTGATGTGCAAAACAGGGCCGATGTGAACAGACGATCAGTTCTTCTGTCTAGCTGCTGTTGTGTTGTTTTTGAGAGGAAACAATGCAGTAAATCTATGATTTATCTGCTTTTACAAATGTTTTGGAAATACAGTGTTTCCATGTGTTTTTCAGTATGTATAACATTTGATTAGCATAGAAACTTGTTTTTATACAGAACATATCGACATCGGTAAATATCGGTTATCAGCCATGACAGCAATGTTAATATCTGTAATTGGTATCGGCCAAAATGTTCATATCGGTGGATCCCTAGTTCTGAGTGGAGAGAAGACGAAGCAAAACTCACATTAGAAACGTCGCCAATGTAAACCTTTTTTCAACATCCGCCCTCTTTGAACACAAGTTCTCGTAGATTCTCGATCATGCCCTTCCCAATGTTTAGGGCCCAAATAATCAAGAAAAAGCCCTAAACAACAATGAAATGGCTTATCCCAAGTCCATACAATAATTCATTGTCTATTCATGGCTTAAGAGGACAACAATCAAACAAGCCTCTTGTATTGTCTTCCCCCCCCCTCCTGCGCTGGTGAGCTGGGCTTGAATATTCAAACACAGCCTCGTCTTTCACCGTTTTGTCCATTGTTTACTGTGCTGTCATCGCTCAGCTTCCCTCCGCAACATCAACGAGAAGCTAACGTCATTTTAGGAAGAAATGTAGAAGGTAAATAAACAGGGGCAGAAAGACCGCAAAAGACAGATGCTTCAATATGAAAATGCATGCATATTACCGTGCGGTCAATAAATCAATGGGATATAATTAAAACCAAACAATAAGATTTTCTTTTCCCCTCATTCCTTCACGGCTGACCCTGAACACTCAGTGATGGTCCCCAACCTCCCCCCCCCCCACCCCGGCCCCCAATTTCCCTTGATGCAAAGGACAAGCCAAGGGTCTCTGCCAGGAGGCGGTCACAGATTGACTAGCTTGTCATGCTAGGCATCAATGAGTTATGAGACCCATACAATCTAAGAGAGCACACGTTTACAATGATTTCACTCTCTATCGAGCTGATGGGTGACATATTAATTCTTTGCTGCTTTTTGAGGACTAGGAGAATATATAATAGTCAATACAGAACGCAATATGGAATGCATTCAGACATAGAACACATATAAACTCACAGCAAAACAGTGTTGAAAACCAGGGCGGTGGTTCCTCCCCCCCCCACACACACACACAAACCCAGTCACGCTTCCAGCTCAGAGACTCAGCCGTTGTGCCTCTACCCCGTAATGCCTGACGCCCAGCTGTTAGCATCCTGCTCCCTCTCGGCGCTGGCCCTCGCCGTGCCACGACAGGGAGAGAGACTGGTGGGGGAGGCCGGTGAGACTGGCAGCCATCTTTGAATCACCTGCTGGCCACAGTCAGACAGTGAGACAGACAGACAGACAGACAGACAGACAGACAGACAGACAGACAGACAGACAGACAGACAGACAGACAGACAGACAGACAGACAGACAGACAGACAGACAGACAGACAGACAGACAGACAGACAGACAGAGAGACCGCTATTACAGGCAGACAGACTGACTGAAAGACAGAGCAGGAGGCAGATGGACGGACAAACATACATACAGACAGACAGACAGACTGCAAAGTACCAAGCTGTTCCCTCTGAAGCACATATCTGCGGAACGGCTTCTGGCAGGCTAGCCAGCCTAAACTAACACAAGCCAGGGAAAACAGACTGCTCTATCAGCTCAACAATTTGTGAAAAGGTTCGTGATTCGCGAGTCGTAATT
>NC_140256.1:4367485-4372485 GCF_949987555.1 Borostomias antarcticus
CTGCCACCTAAATCATCTTAATTGAAGTGAAGTTGTGTGTGGTGGCGGTGGGGGGGGGGCAGCAGCTCCAGGGTCCCGGCCCCGGGCCAAGTGGAGGAGGGGGGGGGCATGGCCGTGGGATAAAGGAGGGGAAGGCCAGGGGAGAGAGCAGGCTGATGGAGCTCACTGAACTCCTGGCTGACTAGCTAGCTAGCTGGTTTGTTGGATGGCTACAGAATCTAGCTGGCTGTTTCACTGGCTGGCTGGTTTGTTGGATGACTACAGAATCTAGCTGGCTGTTTCACTGGCTGTCTGGTTTGTTGAATGGCTACAGTATCTAGCTGGCTGATTCACTGGCTGGCTGGTTTGTTGGATGGCTACAGTATCTAGCTGGCTGTTTCACTGGCTGTCTGTCTGTCTGGGGGAGATGGGTCAGGAGAGCCACCATTAGAACCAGAACAAAGAAGAACGCTGAGTTACAACGCTGCAGACTCCAGGACACAATCAGAGGGAAACTACTGTCAGGGCATTGGAGACACTGGAGATAAGAGAGACAGAGAGAGCTAGATAGAGAGAGAGAGAGAGAGAGAGAGAGAGAGAGAGAGAGAGAGAAAGAGAAACAGAAAAAGAGAGAAAAAAGAAAGCTAAAGAGCTCTAGACAGAGAAACAGAAAGAGAGAGCAAGCGAAAGAGGTCAAGATAGAGAGAAAGAAAGACGGAGAGGGAGAGAGAGAAAGAAAGAGAGAGCGAGAGAGAGAAATAACTTAAATGGGCTCATTACAGCCAGTCGAGAGAGTTGATAAAATACTTCAGATCAGAACAAAGACATCTCAATCACCCCCATTCCTCTCATGTTGTTATGAATAATTTAGACAAATACTATCAAAACGGCTGGACCAGCACCAGACATCAAATGAAAATGCTAACGCTAAAAGGAACCGGACACAACCTTGTTCTGAAGGTCTTTGACACACACACCATACCGCGCTGACAACTCAAGGTAAGCCAGCTGTCAAAACAGTCAAGGATTTCAATTTATTTCACAAACTACCCCAGTTAAAAAAACAGGCCAGAGTTTCCCACCTCTGTGGTCTGGGAGCATAAAAGAGAGATATAACAAAGATACAAAGGTCCTCTTTTTAAACCGCGTCGCCAAGAAATAGAGACCGACAGCAGGTTTGTCAGTCTAAATGCTGTCTAGGAGCAGTTTGTCTTGCAGAGCAGTTTGAAGTGTCTCCCTATCTCCTCTGAAAGGCTGATTTGAGACAGGCTGTTCTGAATGGGCTCCGGAGTGAAAGGCAGAGATGGTAGATAAATGTGCTCGCAGCCAGCGCCCCTGCCCCCTTCCTGATGGCGCATTCTTACACTCAAATACCCACACCCCTTTTACACACACACACACACACACATGGACACACACACACACACACAGACGCACAGTGCCAACAATTCCAGTGAGGGCAGCGTTTGTTTGGGGACAAGGTGACCCTGTCACCCCCGGGGGCCTGTGAACAGACACAATGAAGGCCTCTCATCTCCACACCCCCAGCCGGCTGCATTCGGGGGCCGCAACGCGAGAAGCGGGCGGGGGGGGGAGGGCTTGGGGGGGGCATGACAACACCCCGGCACCACAGTCTTAAAACCCCTATTCAGAGTCACCCCCCTCCTCCCCCGCCCCCCCCCGAGATGGCTCCTTTCACGTCCCGCACAGACGGAGAGAAATCCCCGCCCGTCACCCCCGAGTCGTGGAGCCGACAGATGGGGCGGCCATTGAGCGGAGGGTCGCGCCGTCTCCTCCGCCCGTCCCCGGCGGACAGAACGGGGCGGCGGGTCAAGAGTTCCGCCCCTGGGGGGGGGGGGCGGGGTCAGGGGAAGAGGGGGATGCTTCCACACTACGCCCCTCAGCTATGTGAGGCTTTTTGGGGGGGTACTGACAGGACCAAGAGGATCTGTTTTTCGAGGAGGGAGAGAGGGGAGACATGTAGCTGTGTGTGTGTGTGTGTGTGTGTGTGTGTGTGTGTGTGTGTGTGTGTGTGTGTGTGTGATGTGATGTGCTGGCGTGGACTGTGGTGCCTCTCAGATCAGCACTGAGATCTGAACCTCACTGACTGCAAACATGAACAAAAAGACTTTCGCTACAGTAGCACACATTTGCATGTCAGGGGGAACTGACACAAATACACATAGATATAGCCTCTCTCTCTCCCATGCACACAAAACACACACACACACACACGCACGCACACACACACACACACACACACACACACACACACACACACACGTGCACATACAGGTACACACTATCCACAAAGAGCTGGGATTGTATTTAACAGTCTGTTAAATGTCTGCTGTCTGTCCTGGATGCTGAGCATATTGCTCCATCCACATATCTATCTGTCTTAATATTGTCTTTAGAGTCATTCTGTTCTTAACCTCTGTATAGGCTAATGTAATGTATTATAAATCTACTGTATTTGATATGCTTTTCTACAGGTTGCCTTTTAAATATCTGGCTAGGAACAGCAGACGGAAACTAACCATTTGGGCTAAATCTGGCTCATTTATAGTGTTGTTACTATTGATTGATCTGCATTGTCCCTGTACAAATAAATAAGCACACAAACAAACAGTTCAAATAACTGCGCTGATAAAAATGGCCTCCAACTGTTAAATCAATTTAGTCTGGTGGTTATACTAACAGGAGTCCAAGAAAAACAAAGTCTTTACTTCTTGCAAAAATATTGCAGAACCCTTAAGACAAATGTATCATGTCAACAAGAGCTGTGTCAGGCAAATTCTTCAAATCCCTTATTTCATGGGTCATGTAGCTACAATTCAACAATCTTTCAGCAGCTTTTATAGTCATGTAAAAAGGCAATTCTTCCAGCAGCGTCTAATGTGGCAATGTACGAGTACGGAATAATTGGACAGCATCAGACTGAAGCAATAAGTGCCGGGTTATATTGTTCTGAACTCTCTGCGTGTCTCATTATTAATGTATTGATTTCCAGTGTTTTTGGAGAGGAGGGGCAGCTGGAGGCTAGGAAGGACTATGAATAGCTACACACACTCACACACACTCACACACTCACACAAACACACCCACACACTCACACACACACACTCACACAAACACACACACTCACACACACACACACTCACACACACACACACTCACACACACACACACACACACACACACACACACTCTCACACGCGGTGATGTGGGGAGCAGGGCAGACTGTGTGGTTGACCGGAGGGGGGAAAGTCAACCAACCCAGACCCACTGACCGGCGGGCGGGCGGAGCAGTCTGGCCCGGGTGGTGGGGGGGGACGGGGGACGGTATCGGGTGGCCCTGTCCTGGGTGTCAGCGAGGCCAGCCAGGACGTCTGGAGCTGGCCTGGCCTCCTCGGGTTTCCATGGCACCATGGCCAGACGGGCAGACAGACAGGGAACTGTACGCCGTGGGGAGGAGGGGAGGGGGGACAGGGTTGGGGTACGGGACACGGGGACGCCACGCCGTTACTCAACAGCGCTGAACATCAACATGAGAGGCTCGCAGAACACACCGCTACGCTGGTACTGTACTGTATGACCTCTGACCTGTAGAATTGAGTTTTCAGGAGCTGCTTTGTACACAGACGCCCGGAGCACTTTTCCTACATTGTATTAACAGGTGTTTTACAGGCTTATACAAGCTCTATGCGGGCATCACACTGTTTTGAAAATCAACAGCAATTGTGACCACAATTCAGATGGTTTTGTTGACAACCACGCCAGTCAATGCTTTTACAGGGTTTACTGACGATGATAAGAAACTGTTCTCCAAGGACACCCTCCTTTCACAAAGAAACATTTTCCATCGGTCCAAGCGCAGACTGCAAGAACGAGTTTTGTTCGCTATTTTGAATCATCTGGCCCCGGGAGGGCACATCGTGTCTCAACGATCCGCACGCTCTCAAGCTGTTACGTGTGAATAGTCTGGAAAAACAAATTCCATTTCTCTCGAAAAAAAAGGATCTATATATATAAAATATGTATAAATATCCATACACATACTGTAGAAACATGATTGCGGACGTGTCCTGCCGCATTTCAGATTTAAGTGCAGATGCACCCGGCCTGCTTCAGCGGCCAGTGTGGGGTGGGGGGGGGGGGGGGGGCAGGTTGGACCAGAGAGGTCAGCAGAACCCACCTCCGCCGCAACAAAGCACCTCTCAGATTCCAACACAGCTGCTTTTCACGAGGCTCGGTTTTCCTGCCACGGCGACAACAAGCCAGCCCCGATTACCCCGTTCTCCTCTTCACCGCGGTCCCTCGGGGTCCTCTCGGGTTTTCGGCAAACAACACCGCCTCGCTCCGAACCCCCTTATTTAAAAGATGAATAGGATGCTGTCGCGGCAGAAACGCAATCAGCGGGGTTTCCGTGACAGCGGAAAAAGCGTGAAAACAAGGGCGGTGAGGAGCGCCCATTGTCACGGTTACCAACTGGCTGCCGCCGCGGCTCGATCGGTCGGCCCCGCCTTTCAGGCCCGGCTGTCAATCAGCAGCCGGCGTCAACGGAGAAATTTGAATGATAAAACGAAAAGTCACGAGCCGACGATTTCCTTGTCATCGGGGGGAAGGGGGGAGCGCTCGAACGCGGGGCCGGGTGGGAGGAGAGGTTCCACCACAGCCATATGGAATCTGGTTCTGCCTTCAGACGCCGGCTTCGCCCCTCAATCACCGTACAATGTTGTAATCACCAAACGTCTCCATCACAATCCCCATTACAATTGGCAGAAAGGCGCTGTCACCGGAGATGGGAAACAAAATGGAAATGTGACTGAAAAGACGAGCCTTAAGTGACTCTTAATTGGAGACATCCAGGCGTTCTCTCGGCTCCAGTAAGCAGGATCCATCAAGCTTCACCCGGAGCCTGTTTCAGTCTGAGCAGCTGTCTTTGGGGAGGAGAGCCAGCATGCCTGAGAGGCCCTTTCAAAACAACCAGGAGGATGAAGAAATGAGCCCCAGGAACA
>NC_140256.1:4374985-4557485 GCF_949987555.1 Borostomias antarcticus
TGCATTTGTAGACAGTACTGAAGCGCCGTGAAAGACAGCTGACGTTACCTGCTGAATGAACGCGGCGCAAATCCTCAGTCAAAAAAGCTCGGGAGCGTTGCCAGTCACTTCGTCCAAAACCCTCATTTCCCCTAAGCAGACAAGGCAATTCATTATGCCACCAAGGGTCAGCGATTCCTTCAACTCAATAAAAATGTTAATAAAACTAAGAGCCCAGAAAAAGGAACCTTCCCCTCTGGTCTTTCACATCAAGATTAGCGTGTGTGTGTGTGTGTGAGAGAGAGAGAGAGAGAGAGAGAGAGAGAGGGAGGCCTCACCACCAGCGCAGGGTCAGAGTGTGGACATCCTCAGCTATCTACCAGAGAAAATGGCTTTTGCCCAAGAGAGTAATCCAGGTCAAACTCCACTAACTGCTGGCCACAAAGCAGATAATGGAGAAGCAGATACGCGACAGCAGGCAGTTTGAATTTCTATAGTAAGGAAACGGATAACACAAACTAAAACACACACGCACACACACACACACACACACACACACACACACACACATACGCATGCACGCACAAACACACACACATACACACGCACACATGGCCACAGTATCAGTTTGTAATCCAGCAAAATCTATGGAAAACTCAAGGACCAATGAAGTGGTGGGATACGGGGTAAGTGTCCACCAACCCCTGCCCCAAAATCTCCAGTTCCATATCCACCCCCCACCTCAACCCCCTCACCCCTAAAGATATGAACAGACCCATTAGGCAGATTTCAGAGGATGGCAGCGGGCTACTGGGCTCATAATTATACTTGACATCTTTGGGAGATAAAAAGTGATTACTCTAGGATGGAGTTGGGGTGGGGTGGGGGAGAAGAAAAAAAATTGCTTAGCAACCAGTCATTATCCTCGGGAGTGGAGCGAGGTGACCGGCCATCCGTCTAACTCCGGAGGCTCCCCTGCCTCCGCCCGGCCCCCCCCCCTCCCTCCCTCCCTCTCTCTGCCATCTCCCCGTCCGAATACAAACAGAGATAAAGAACGCCGCAATCGCTCTTGACACACAAATAGGTTAACACAATAAAGCCGGCTTTGCCTGGCTCACTCGAGGGAGGAAAGCAATTCCAGCAGCAGGCTGGAGGTAATAAAACAGGGCTAGGAGAGGGTGTGTGTGTGTGTGTGTGTGTGTGTGTGTGTGTGTGTGTGTGTGTGTGTGTGTGTTTGAGTCCACATGTGTCCTCATGCCATTGTTTCTGTATGTGAGTGGAGGCAGGCACACAGGAGCCCGTGGGCCTGGGGGCCTAATATTCCAGGGATTTTCAACCCTTTCTTGACACAAGTAATAACAGAAGAAAATGACGGAAATTCCTGGCTACTTCTCTGCTAAGATTAAGGAAACCGAGGCTTTATACTGGAAATACAGTACTGCCTAGACACACACACGCACGCACACGCACACACTCATACAACGCCTCATACAGTAGGTCATGCTTTTCCCCGCTCGCAAATCGTCTCCAGATTGGTTAAAATTCAACAGGTAAATAGAAAAAGGGTTTTATCAGCGCTCGTCTCAGCTCCCGGCCCGCGCGGCCGCCGCCAGCCCCGGCAATAAAAGATACAAATCTCCAGAGTTTTATTAAATCGCGCCGCATTCATGCTGAGCTGGGAAAAAGAGAAGGTGGCTTTTTGCAATTACCATCCAGACCAGACAACATTGTTTTCTCCAGTCAGTGGAAATTTCATTACCTTACCACCAACGCCATCAGAATTGGGTAACAGCCTCTTTTTGTTATCACTCGCTGGGAGGTGTGTCACCGCTATCCATTTTCAACAATTGACGCATGTCTCCATTGTCACAATCCAGATGCCAGCCAATACAGTATTGGCTGTCATCATTGAATGATATGGCAGAATTGAATGAGCGCAATAACAGTCAATATCTCATTCCTGAACTGACTGTGGTATAATTAAACAAACTGAGCCCCGATCCATCCGTCCATACACTGTTCCCCCTGGCTGCTGTGGAGGAGTAACACAGGTCACCAAGCGCCCCCGTCTCCACTACAAACCTGCCGATATGGAGAGAGGGGCTACACTCGGCTCCCGGTAGTTTAATCAAAAAGTTGTTGAGAGTTTGGCCTATTTGGGGTCGTACGGCCGTGTGAGACGATCGATTCTTCCTCCCCGTCAACAGTCAGTAACTCTCCGTGTTTAGCTTCCACAGTTAATAAACAGGGGAGATGTAAAGTAGCAGCTATTGTCAAGCAGGAATAAATTACCAAAACATCAGCAGAAATCATCTTATCTTCCTGATGTATTTCCTGCTATTGCAGAATGCTACAAAGCCCGGGGGAGGGCAGCCAACCAAAACCCAGCTGGGGCGGAGATTAGGATGATGTGCAGTTCCTTGTTCCATTAAAGTTTGATCTTCCTCAATAGCCGAGGAGAATCAGATAGCTCCCATTCAAGATTAAAGTACAGCGAGGGGAGATTAATCAGACCGAGGCTGGGATGAGATAACACCCGTCCCTGCTTCTGGCGTGGAAAACAGAGGCGACGCGCCGGGGAGATAATGCACAACACAGGGACGCACAATAGCAAATCAAACAGCCTCCGAGCCCCCGAAACAAATCAGAGCGCGGAGGAGACCCTGGTTCAGAGGTTGAGGAATTAGGTTTAAATTCTGATCATCACAATCAAGACCTTGGATTATTCGGATTATTCTAGGGCGAGGGGCATGGGGGGCGGGGCGGGGGTCCTGTGATTTTTTCAGATTTCCCATATTGCTCTCTGTCTCCTTCTCTCTATCTCTACCCCCCCCCCCCCCACACACACACACCTCTCTCTCTCTCTGTCTCCTTCTCTCCATCTCTACCCCGCCCCCCCCCCACACACACACACACACCTCTCTCTCTCTCTCTGTCTCCTTCTCTCCATCTCTACCCCCCCCCCACACACACACACACCTCTCTCTCTCTGTCTCCTTCTCTCTGTCTCTACCCCCCCCCCCACCCCACACACACACACACACACACACACCTCTCTCTCTCTGTCTCCTTCTCTCTGTCTCTACCCCCCCCCCACACACACACACACCTCTCTCTCTCTGTCTCCTTCTCTCTGTCTCTACCCCCCCCCCCCCACCCCACACACACACACACACACACACACACCTCTCTCTCTCTCTCTCTCTCTCTCTCTCTCTCTGTCTCTGTTAGTCTCCTTGTGATCAATGGTTCTGAGGTGATCTCACAGCCGCCTGCACTGTCACCCAGAACAAATCAATGTGACCATGAGCGTGGCAACAGAGCCATTGTTTTTAAGGGGAGCAAATTTGCTGCCTGAAAGTTTGTTGGATTGGCTTCGTCCCTGTCCTCTTCCTACCCAGAACAGTCTGGAAACGACACTGCTTCCCTCACTCTTACTCCATTCCTTATAGAGCCAAATGTGTGTTTTGTTGCAGTCTTAGCTGTGGGGGTTAGTTTAATGCCGGGGTATTCATCTTCACTGTGCTCATCCAAAACCTATAGGAAACACTCCTCGGAGATAAGCACATTTAGAAGAATAATGACCAGACTACACATAACCATTCCACATTAGGGTTTGGACATAAACTTCTCTGAATTGGTTTGGATCTGCAGCCAAGCTAACGGATAGAGGAGACGGAGGGGTAATGCAGCCCTGGTGGAGTCTCGTAAAAGATCCGCTGTCTGCCTGTCTGTCTGCTTGTCTGTCTACCTGCCTGTCTACTTGCCTGTCTGTCTGCCTGCCAGTCTGTCTGTCTGTCTGCCTATCTGTCTGTCTGTCTGCCTATCTGTCTGTCTATTTATCTGTCTGTCTGTCTGCTTGTCTGTATACTTGCCTGTCTGTCTGCCTGCCAGTCTGTCTGTCTGCCTATCTGTCTGTCTATCTGTCTGTCTATCTATCTATCTATCTGTCTGTCTGTCTGGCCCCTGTCTGTCTGTCTGCTTGTCTGTCTACTTGCCTGTCTGTCTGTCTGTCTGCCTGCCAGTCTGTCTGCCTATCTGTCTGTCTATCTATCTGTCTGTCTGTCTGTCTGTCTGTCTGTCTGGCCCCTGTCTGTCTGTCTGTCCATCCTTCTGTCCATCTGTCTGGTTGTTTGCCTGCCTATCTGTCTGTCTCTCTATCTCTGTCCATCCATCTGTCTGTCTGTCTATCTGCCTGTCTGTCCATCCTTCTGTCTGTCTATCCATCTGTCCGTCTGTCTGCCACATCACACAGGGTTACAGAGGGTGAACAGAACACCTGTTAGTCTCACTCAGCCTCTCTTTACAGCCCCAAGTCAATCCTAGGTAATCAGTGAGGGGGATTACTGGGAGCAGAAATATAATAATGCGTTTCAGAACAAAACCGTCAAGCTAACACACAGCAGTCAGCAGAGACACCACAGGAGTGCGTGCGCAATCACGCCGTAATCCTGTCTTCTGGACTCTCAAATCTGACCATAGATTGCTTGATTTCCATTCTTCCAACCCTGCTTTCAAAGAAAATATCATAATGTCCACACTAGAAAAGAGGACCATTAATAACCGTTACTGGGAGATAGGAAAAGGCCCATCAGTGGTAAATACACCAATCATGTCTGCTTTGACAAAAGATTTTCTTTGACAGAGTGGGAGTTACTGTACCTGTCAGTAGCCAAAAAGAGGATTTAGGACGGAAGGTCAGTTATTGACCAAGGGCGCTGAAAAAGACAGAGCTATGTGTGTGTTGTTTATAGCTTTGCTGTACTTAGGTAGAGGGATCATGGATGGAGAGAGAGAGAGAGAGAGAGAGAGAGAGAGAGAGAGAAAGAGAGAGAGAGAGAGAGAGAGAGGATAGAGGATATACCCAGCCACCACAAAAATACTACCTCCTGACTATTAGCATACCCAGGCGCAGCTGCAGTCTACCTGCACACCTCATGTCAAACAACACAGTATTGTTCAACATAGAAGTGCGTACTCCAGGGGAGCAGCCTTCTTTCCTTTGAATTCATTCATATGTAAATTGTTAAACACAAGGAATGGTACTTAGTGAGAGAAATATACCGCAACTTCCCCGCAAGGAGAACACTTTGATCGATATCTAATGAGATACTGTTTGGATGCCCTTGAGAGAAAAAGTTCACAAAGCAATTTCCCAAATGCCCACGTCTCGAATTGCATTTCTAGGAAACCAAAATGGATTTCCAAACAGTGCACAGACATTTCTTCGTCTTTTCAGGTGTACCACAATGAAGAGGCGACCGACATGTTGTATACGGAGGCCTATACAATACGAAACTGAGGTAACCACCTTGTAAACCAAATGTTCCATTACGTTGCTACAAACACTGAACAGGCAGAAGCAGGGAGGGGAGAGTGACTGTAAGTAAACCAAACTAAACTGTTTCCTAACTCTTCAAAGCTGTTTGCAGTGACTTTGCACACACGCTTGTTCTAGTTCAGTGATCTAAAATGCTCAAATGAGGTTTGTTCCTCGGGGGACTGCGTTGAGACAATCAAACCGTGGTGGGATGAAAAAAGATTAATACATAGAGCAGGAAATTAAAGTTCAGCTATTATAAAGATATTCATGAGCAAAGCTCACTTATTCACTCAAGGCTGCCGCTTTAATAAGCAAAGAGTACAGTGCATTCACCCCAGTGCTATCAATCAATCAAGCTGAAATATGATTTCACTGTTGCAAATTGATAAAGTGCTCAGGCTTGCATAGTGTATTACGTTTGTTAATATCTACCCAAAATTAAATCTGTCCTTCACCCAATACCCTGGGAACATTAAGAAGAATATTTGTTCAAAGTTGAAGCAATGGTAGGCTATCCATTTGTGTCTAAGGTTATTTATCCATAATACATTAGACCTCTTCATCAAACCTTTTGCATTTCTCCAACATACAGTAGAATCCTATAGGCTTAGTAGTTTTGTTTTCTTTATCTGGTGAGATGTGGTCCTATTCAACAAAACACATCTTTGGCACTTTGTACTGTAGCCTTCTTATGATCCATGTCTATTTTCTGCCTACAAATATGCAATACGAGACAACATTATTCTGCAGAAAACACTAAATAATCCAAAAGGTAATTCAGTGACCTACATATTAAGGCTATCCTGCCACTCCGGACCAACCATCATGTTGAGTTAAGGCCAGCGTTAGGAGGGCTATTTGTTTAGGTGAGGAGCAGCCACTGAGCTAATATGAGCACAATTTGCTCAGCAGGTCATAGGCTCAGAGTGGAGGAGGTAAATGAGGCAGTTCTGCCCCCTCGGGTGAAGACTCTGCCTCATATATCACTGATGTTTTATTCAATACAATCAAACAGGCACTATGGCAGGTGCCCTGGCTGTCGAGCGCAGGCCTGGGTGGAGGGGGCCCATGGTGGAGGGGGCCCATGGTGGATTCAATGAGCTTGGCTTGCCTTGAGGTGAGCTACTCTGTTCTGTACAGACACTGGAATGCAGACACTGGAATGTTGCAGAGTGATATTCAATTATAGTGATATTCACTTTATGAAAACGTGGATTTAATGCAGGGTTACTAAATATATATCTGTATCCGTCCGTCCTCAACTGTCTTGTATGTAAATATAAGGTGCACCTGCAGGTTTTTGCGGTCGTAAAGTTAGATTAAAGATTAATTGTAAAGATACTGGCTTAAAACAACTTGTTCTTGGAAATGTTCTTGCAACTAGCGCATATAATGGCTTACTTTGCACTTGGGGGTAAAAATCATTCATTGTTGCTGAAACTATTTACCCTCGCCTCTCATTAAAAGAAATGATGTGACGCAGGGGGGCGTAGAGAAAAGAATTTCCCACCCTTGCTCTCGTCTAGGCTCAAGTTGCCTGCGTGCCGTGGGGCCATACCCGCGTCCCGCGACAATAGACTCAATTGCTACCCATACTAAAAAGACCAGCAGTAGACTACACATCAAAACAGTTCCTAAAGCCATTCAGTTCATGACACATTGGTTTTACAACACTTCATTTATGGCAGGTCACGCACGGAAACAGGATGTTTAAATGCTACCTCTGTAATGCAGCATTCTTGTAACGGCGAGTCTTTTACATCCTTTTTACATCCTTCCGTTTTTCACATTGTTAACATTTTTCTAACCTATTTATCTTTGGCAAAGTCAGTCAATACATCCATCAATTAGGCTGGTGTACAGACATATCATCGAACGACACCGGCTGCTATAGGCTATAGCATACAGATGCGTCCTCAAAGGGGTTTAACAGTTGAAGACTAATGGAAATAGGAATATATTTACCATATATTGTTTCGTAGTGCTGGCTAGAACTCCATGCAGGTTGTAGCGAGCGCTGAGCAGTCTGACTCATGCGTTGTGGTCCAAATCAATAAGGTTTCATTCTGCTCTCCAAAATCCAGAAACGGCTTCTTTTAACAACTCCTCGGTATTGAATGTAGCAGTTTACTCCTCTCCTTTTGCTGCAATGCACGTATTCAGTGGTAAGAAAATGTTTCCAAACTGGATAGCCCAATCGTTACGTTTTCCGTGATTCAGTGACCAAATTTTGTTAACTAATGCGCAATAACAGGTCGGCAATCTCTGAAGCGTTGCGTGACAATCTTGTTCAAATGCGCACCTAGCGAACAGCTTCAAACCTTTAGCCCTCCGAAACAAAGTAGCCTAGTAGGCTATTGGGATCCCGGTTGTTCTCTTTTCTTTGATCCTCTGCGAATGGCTCCAAACAAGGTTTGTCAACAAAATGAATTAGCAATCCAAAATAACAAATGCGTGAACATTGCCTAATTCTCAATTCACCCGTTATTACGCATCGGTTCAATAAGTGCTTCACCTTGTCAGTCTATTCAATCTCCATCTCGCACATTTACGGACCTATTGTTAGTCCAATTTCTAGGATATTCAAGCTCTACGGCACGAAATTATATCGAGATAGTGCTTTGTAACGTGCGCTTGAAAGAAATATCCTAAAATCATATGCTTTACGAGATCCTGGTGATGGAGAGTCCGTCTGCACTTTCCCCGGCGGTGTCGGCAGCCTCTCTCAGACGTCTGTGCTTCCGATCCAGCCTTAGATTTCTGATAGAGATGTTAAAAACGAGCTCCACAGAATCCTTTCACTTGTTCCTGTCTTTAACTCAGTGACCAATGGTTATTGATAATGTCAGAATAAATACTCAGCTGTTAAAGGCAGCGCACTGCGCTTCGGGATGCGGTCCTACCCCTGTGCCGAGCTGCCGAAACTGACAATAACCCGGAACGGTGCAGACTCTCACAGTTCCTCAGACCGCCCACCGACCAATCATCGTACTGGGGGAATTGAAATATTCCCACGGGTTGGCCAATCATTGGTAATTGAGGGCTGTTACCAAGGTGACGCTGTCAGCGTCCAAGCGTCAAGTTTGAAACCACGTTGTTTATTCGCGGAAAAATGAAAGGTAGCCTAGCTTATATGAATAGCCTAATAGGCTAGTGGTCCGGGACGGGTAAAATACAGAAGCGGGCTCTTTATTCAGTCTAGAGAAGGACGCAGATTAGCTGTGTGGATGGGGAACAACGTTCCATAATTATAATCCGAGTTTAATTCCCTCTATCTTTTCCCCTCGAATTCCTATCAATGATATGATGAAAATAGTGTAGTATATAACATTGCGCCTTTCCAAATGCTCAAAAGCAGGATGATGTCCTGCGACCAGCTGCCAGTTAGCCCAACATATAATTTCCCAACGTTCAGCATTCTGATGACGTCTATCTTATCACAACATGGGATGCAGCACCTCTTGCTTGGATTTGCAGAATTCCATAACTGACCTCAGCAACTGAAGAGTCATTGGATATCTGCTTGCAAATGGAACCCAAATCCATCAGAATGCCATTAGAACAACAGGGAATTGAACTGTGAGTCACAGAGACCACGGACCTCCACCTCCTCCACAACTCTGTCCGGAGCACCCCGGAACACACAAAAGCAGTACAAGCAATCACATCATGGGCTCTCATAATAAGCTGACGCTGGGAAGTGGGTGATGCAGCACTCAGCTTATGCCAGTGCCGATAAGAGCCTGAAAGTATTACCTCGACCTGGCAGCCCGCTCCCAGAAATCCATCCTGAGCCAGGTCATCAATTCTGCCCTATCTGATCGCTCACCAATCCCTGGCAGCTCTGTGTCGCTGTCCTGGCTCTTCCCTTTGAAATACTCTATATGACTTGCACTTTCATGCTACTCTTTCAAATACTTTCAAGCACAATATCGCCTCTTGTGAACACACATAGAGTATGTGGTCTTTCATATGGATCTCAGACCTACTTCATGAAAACAGTCTCTGAGAAGCACTGGGCTCTGACTGCCTGGTAGCCTAGCCAGCCTCTATACTCACCATGCCTCACTCTCTGACTGACTGCCTGGCCTAGCCAGCCTCTATACTCACCATGCCTCACTCTCTGACTGACTGACTGCCTGGTAGCCTAGCCAGCCTCACCATGACTTTCTCTCTGACTGACTGCCTGGTAGCCTAGCCAGCCTCTATACTCACCATGCCTCACTCTCTGACTGACTGCCTGGTAGCCTAGCTAGCCTCTATACTCACCATGACTTTCTCTCTGACTGACTGCCTGGTAGCCTAGCCAGCCGCTATACTCACCATGCCTCACTCTCTGACTGACTGCCTGGTAGCCTAGCCAGCCTCTATACTCACCATGCCTCACTCTCTGACTGACTGCCTGGTAGCCTAGCCAGCCTCTATACTCACCATGCCTCACTCTCTGACTGACTGCCTGGCCTAGCCAACCTCTATACTCACCATGACTTTCTCTCTGACTGACTGCCTGGCCTAGCCAACCTCTATACTCACCATGACTTTCTCTCTGACTGACTGCCTGGTAGCCTAGCCAGCCTCTATACTCACCATGACTTTTTCTCTGACTGACTGCCTGGTAGCCTAGCTAGCCTCTATACTCACCATGACTTTCTCTCTGACTGACTGCCTGGCCTAGCCAACCTCTATACTCACCATGACTTTCTCTCTGACTGACTGCCTGGTAGCCTAGCTAGCCTCTATACTCACCATGACTTTCTCTCTGACTGACTGCCTGGTAGCCTAGCTAGCCTCTATACTCTCCATGCCTCACTCTCTGACTGACTGCCTGGTAGCCTAGCCAGCCTCTATACTCACCATGCCTCACTCTCTGACTGACTGCCTGGTAGCCTAGCCAGCCTCTATACTCACCATGCCTCACTCTCTGACTGACTGTCTGGTAGCCTAGCCAGCCTCTAGTTAAATGTCTCACTCCTGTCTCAGCAGATACACAGATGCGGGTTTGTTTGTTAGACAATCAAATCTCAACGTATAGAGTGTTGGCTGAATCCAGTCAATCAAATAGATGTAGCCTGCTATTACTTGAAGAAATACTCAACCACAGCACTGCTGTGCACGAGCCAGGCATGCAGACAAGCCATTTGATTACTTGATAAGCAGATGACTCAACAAATATTCAAGGCATGTTTGCTCTGGTTTGATTAGAGTACACCCAATACGCAGAAGATTGGACACAAATGCATTGTGAAAACACTCAGCCGTTCCAATTCCCAGGGCGGCGTGAGGGCACATGAAAATAATGAATTATTTATGGCAGAGACAAGCAGAATATCACAGAAGATAATTTTCTGTGGGCTATATTAAATGGAGTTTTCAAAATAATATGTCTGAGTTTGTACATGGCCTGCCATCATCCCCGGTGATATTTCCACCCATAATCTGAAGTGAGATACTGAGGGAGGTGATCACATTGAACATTTCCCTGCCAAGGGACCTAGAGAGCACTGCGTTAACAGTAATTGTCCTTGAATTACACTGTGCTGTTAGATACTGTCAGGGCGCAGCTATTTCCTTGATGTCATTCCCTGTAGCCTAATGCTCATCCGAGTCATACGAGGTCTGGTTCCTGTGGTACAAGAGGGCAGCCATCTTAGACCAGCCAATGGAACAGCCTGAGTTTGGGTTTCCATCATGGTGCACCTCATCAACAGTGTTGCTGTTTCCAGGCTGAACGTCTTTCCCTGTTACAATTTGTTCTAAAGGCAAAGTGAACTGGGTTTAATTGAGCAAAGTTCAAGTCTCCACAAACAGCAAAGTAACACAAAAAAAAAAAAAATCAATGGCAGCAGAGGCATGGAAAAAAGAGATAGCATTGATTTATCTGCCATTGATTGGTGGGGATTGCTGCATCGTGCCCTGCGGGTGAAACGCACGCTGTCTGCCAACCGATGGGGATGAATCTGAAAAGGTGTCAAGTGGTTAGAGGACACCAGGGTGGAGGAGGTGGGGGGCGGGGAGGTGTGGGGGGGGGGGCAAGGGCAAAGAGAATCAGATAGAGGAGGAGGACGTGAGCTGGTGGAGACTGACTGGATAAGACTGGATGAGGCAGAGATGACCGGCGGTGAGCGAGGAAACAAAGTCTGTGTAAACAGTGAAGCATTAGCTGTCAGTAGGGACCGGGTTAACCAAGGTCAAAAGCCTAGACATTTATAGTAATCTTTATCTAGCACTGGCTCAAATTAAGTGATGTATTATGATGACTGTATTCTGCTGGAATGCAGGTGTGCGTTACAAGTACGATTGTAGTATAATACATACACTATGTGACGGGCTTCATTCCACTCTGTGTTTTTGCTGTGTCACTCGTTCGTTTGACCCGTGTTAAGGGATAGCCCAGGGTGGGATTCGAAGCTTTGTTTTTCTGAGCTTGCCCGTTTGCGAAACACTGCTCTGTCCCGCTATGTCAACGAAAAGCTAGCTATGCGACGACACAACTAGACGGTATTTATACTAGTGGAGTGAGTTTTACTGCTCTCGCCTCCTCGTTAACACATATATTCAATTAAATTCACTCGAAATGTTCAACACGTTTGGTAGAACTGTACCCAAGAGTGGGTCTTTCAACTTATAATGCCACATTGTTGATGTGTTTTTTGGTATAGAAAGAGATTTCTATGTGACCTCCAGACAGTAGCACACCAAAGAGGCGTGAAGAGGTCAGGCAGAGTGAGATTCCTGTCGCTCGAGGTGTGAAAGGTCATGCCGGCTCTCGCTCGACACTCATAAAAAAAAACGGAGCTGGCTTTTCATCTTTGTCAAGGCACAGACACGTGGGTGTTATATTAAGAGTGCTATCTTTCTTTCTAGCCTCAAAGGCCTCAACAGTTTCAAAGCTAAAACACTCTCAACAACTCTTACACTGAACTAAATCCAACAGCTGTTCTTGTCAGCGCTGCCAAGAACACAGGTCCTCTACCTATTGTGTGTAGGGCTTGTGAGAGCTGAGGTAGCATCTCCCCACTCCTACACAATGACAAACTAGCCTAGCAACTGGTGGCTGTGACAGGTAAAAGCCCACTACATCAGACTCGGCAGCACACAGCACTACAACATCACACCCACTGGCACTTTCCTGGCATTCACAAGATAATTATGGCTACAAAAAGGAATAAAAAATAATGCTTTCAGGAACTTCAAACCATTGCTTACTGATGCTAATTAGGTGACAAATGGTGCTTCTCCTAAAAACAAAGAAGTCACAAAAATCACATGTTATTAAAGTGTAATTACCATTCAGTGGTTTATTTAGTCAGACGCTGTAGATGTTCAAGTGTTATTTAATAGCTTTAGAGTTATATTAGTAATTTGGACATGTGTTGCTGCAATAATTTCCATTGTTTTCTCAACTGGTTTGACCAGTTCATTACAGCTTGTGAAGCAACTGGTTTCAGGCTACTTCTGTCTCTTCCATCTCAGTCAGACAGGCTCCGATGGAGAGAAGGACCATCATCCTCTGCTTCGCGCAACGCTCCACTCTGCCCAATTTTGCACCTCCGTTCGCAAGTGATAGAGCACTATCAGTTCTGACAGTTCCCTGGAGCCACAGGGATTTGCGTGCTCCTTCCTTTCAACCCCCCCTTCACCCCCACCCCCACCCACACACACACACACACACCATCCTCTCCTCTGTCTGTCTAAAAAGGACGAAGCTGGAAATGATAGGCGGAACAAAAGCTGTCAGAGCAGACGGAGAGAAAGAGGAGTGAGGAGATCTGGAGGGATGCTGAGGACAATGGGATACTTTGTCCCTGGTTTCATTACTGGCCTGTGTTTCATTTAAAACAGACAGCTAATCACATTAGAGACAACCTCTCTAAACCATAACACTTCCCACTCCCCTCTCCTGGCTGGAAGCAATCACATGTTGAAATGTCTCATTGGACTCTTGGTCCAATTACTTCATTCCACACAAATTGTCCTAGTTTCAATTGGAGCAAGTGACTGAAGGCTGACATCCCTGTTAATATTACTTGCTCGATTAGTTAATTTTTGATACTGACATACAAATGATTTGTTTGTGGGTAATGACTCGAGGCATCGTCACTTGTTGTCACACCTTGTCAGTAGTGTAAGATAATGATGATGGTGGTGGTGGCGATGAAGACGATCATTATCCCTGTCTGTGAACTGATAACCCTCCTCGCCCTCATCCATTCTTTAGCCTTTTGCTATGAAGATTAAGCGTGAGGAATTTGACTTGGAATGCCACCTGTAGTCCGATTGGTATTCTAGCTGTTGTTCAATGCAACAATGGAAAAGCACACGCACACACGCACGCACACACACATACAAGAGAGCCATTATCAAACTCAGGTAATGGTGTCACTACATTCCTCCGAAAATAACGTTTTGAAAGGTGTTGTTCCTCTCCTAGAGCCTTTAAAAGGCTGTGAAATAAATCAGCTGGAGAAAGTCGACATGGATACATGGGTAAAGCAATCAGAGTTGAACAGCTCTGGTCCTGTGAGTGTCTGATCTGGCTGCTGTCCAACAAGCACTGTGGAACTGGAAATAAGGCAGAAAGGGGGATGAAATCGGGGTCCTGGGGGTGGAGGAAGAGAGAGAGAAAGAGAGAGAGAGAGAGCCAGGGCAAGAAAGAAACATGCAATCACCTCACAAGGGGGAACCCAGCTGAAATAAGCAGCATGCAATTAGTAAGGGTTACAGGATGGAGCTCTGTACAATTAAATAGTCCGTTTCCCATTTCACCGGATATAATTGACTCTCGGAGTGATTTTTAGCTTTTCGGCTGATGTTGCTCTGTAAGAAACCAGAGACCCGAATGGAGCTTCTGGATAACTAAGAGCCAGGTGCTCATCTCCATGTCTGTCTGTAGCATCACGCCGTGTGTCAGCTGGTCAGGTGGCTGTTTGGTGGTGCACTGTTAGGAAATGACCTCTGTCTAGTTTTCATCTCCCTTGGTTCCCATGTCTTTGTGCCCTGGTGCCCTACCCCGAAGAGCTTCTCTCATTTCACTCTCTCACTCCTTTTCTCTTCTCTCTTTCCGATCTGTTTCTACCTCTGACCTTTACAATCACCTATAATCTCTTTTTTTCAGCGCAGGATCTCGATGGCATATTCAATATTCACCCTTCCATCTTCATCACCCCCCCCCCCCCTCCTACCTGAACTCTAACCCCGAAAAATCCTCCTTTCTTTTTCTGCTGAATTATTATCCTCTTTAGCGAGACCTGGCCAATCTATTAATCTAACTTGCCATTTTAATGTCTTCTCTCCCTGGCTCCGTTAAAGGTTGGATGCCTCTACTCCCTCTACCCATCTGTCAGTCAGTCTTTGTGTGTAAATCTCACTTCTTTCTCCTGCAGACTGCATTATTCAATTTAGACGCTATTTGTTTCACAGCTGGCAGGAGAGACCATGTGCACTCTCTTCCATTTAACTGTGCTGCTAATCGCCCACCCACGGCCCTTATCCCCTCCACCCTCTCTTCTTTTAATATTCACTTACCATGCATCTCCATTTTAGATTTCTTTCTCTCCTTCTCTTCGCTCCCTCTTGCTCTCTATTCTATGAATTAGCAGCATATAGTGTGGAGAGGGATTTAGGTGTTACGGTCTCTCGGGGCAGCTCTCTTGTTTCACACCTGGAAATCAATTTGTCGGGACGAGCCTTTCACTGAAAGGTGCCATTATGATTCACTAATATCACCGCTTTCTTTTAATTGGGTTCCTCTCAAGGTGCCTCACCTCGCAGACCACGGAAAGAGGTTAGGTACAATTTCATTGCAGAGCCTTGATAGTGTGAGAAAAGATTCAAATTGGCTTGACTGTTCTGAGATATCTTGGAGATTAACTTGGACATGGCAATTCACTGCATGAGGGTGTGTTGAACATTTTTTGGGAAGGTTACTGCAGCCTGCTGAAGACAAGAAAATTGAACTTGATTGTTTCGTAGCAGAGTATCACAAGTTCCCCCATTTTGTGTCCGAAGGACATTTTACCATGAGGACAAATATTCACTTGCCATTCTCTCCTCTCTCTGACTTTGAACAAACATGCCACCTATGGGCCTGTCTCGTCTGTGACGCCTCGTCTTTCAACTCCTCTAGTAACACCTATACTCCAGCTGCAATCCGTTGCCTGGGCAACTCTTCCCTCCTGGCTTCTGTCATGCAAATCCTTGTGAAGAAAGGGCAGAAAGTTAAGGAAGCCAATCCAGTCACTTTGCAGAGGCCGATGATGGAGACAGGATTCTCATTCTTCTTCCATTCTCCCTCTTCTACCCCAATATAGGCAGGAAATCACTTGAGCCACAACCACATTATTCCCTCTTACTCTCTCTCTCTCTCTCTCTCTCTCTCTCTCTCTCTCTCTCTCTCTCTCTCTCTCTTTCTTTCACACACACACACACACACACACACACACACACACACACACACACACACACACAAACACACACACCCACATTGTCTGCTCCTTGAACATTTCAGCCCCTTCAAATAAAAATGCATTTTGCTTTCATCTTGAAAACTACAAAAAGGTTTGAGGTAATAATATTTTAAATTTCAAATAATACAGAGGGGAAAAAAGAGAATGGCTCGTTTGGCAAATTGAATTTAGGAGAGCTTCTGTGTCCCCAGAGACCCTACACTAGGTCCTCTACGGCCTCAGAGCACCCTTCCTCCTAATGGAAGGGAAGCAGAACAGATGGGACACAAATTGTACTTTCATACACCTCAAGGTTCAAGGCAATTTCCCCTCCCGCCTGTGAAGTTCTCGGATTGCCTCTCCATCCTTTGAGCTGGGCACTCTTCAAAGGGCTTTGGTTTGTTCAGTATACGCAGGCAGACAGACTCACACACACACACACACACACACACACACACACCCCTCCCTAAAAGTACTCTAACACACCCAACAAGAGTTTTCACGGTGGTCACTCACTATACATTTGTGTATTAAGTGTAAGACAAATACGCAGACAGACAGACAGACAGACACACACACACACACACACACACACACACACACACACACACACACACACACACACACACACACACAAGCACACACGCATGCATACACACACACACACACACACACACCCCTCTCTAAAAGTACTCTAACACACCCAGCAAACGTTTTCAAGGTGGTCACTCAGTATACATTTGTGTATTAAGTGTAAGACAATGGCTGTATTCTTAACGGTGCTGTCTAGCGAGGCAGTATTCTTTGGAAGCAGTGTGTTTGTCTGAAGTTGCCTGGAAAGGAGTCTGGATTGAGACAGACTTCCAAGGAAGCAATGTGTAACGACGTCATGATGTCATGTCGCTAAATATCCATCTGTTAATCATCACTCAAATGTCATTGTGGAAAAAGTGTTTCCTGTGTAACAGAACTTATCAGTTGTCAAAACGAAAAGCCAACAAACTGGTTGTTATGCTGGCCAGCTAAGGTGTTCCCAAATAAATGCTTGTCTAATACAGTAGTCTAGTATTTGACTAACTGTACTGTAGCCATCCAGTCACGAATGGTCTTAGCTTCAGATGAAGGAACAAGTTAGTTTTTTGTATCCTGTTCTTTTAACAACTGCCAAGACAACAATATAGTAAGATATTTATTTTAGCTACATAGCTAGCTAAAGATATTGGTCCCCAAATCATTTTACAACTTGTTTAGTGTAGCTGTGTTCTGACGTTTCTGACAAACCCTGCAGGTATCCCAGCTAGCAGGGAATGTTCCCACAACATTGGGGAACATTCCCAGCACGTTCTGCTAATGTTTTCACATTCTTAGAACATTCTTAGAACAAATGATTGCTAGCTGGGATCTGGCTAGCTAATGAACGTAGCCTAGCTAACGATAGCCTACAGACGAGAAAACATCAGATCTGATATATAAACGGGTTATTTTGATAAACTGGCCACATTTTGGGAATCTACATGGTTACTTTCATGTCTGAAAACATAATCAAACTTCATCAAGTGAAATATCAACAGTCATAATTGCTCTCGAAATTTCTCTTTTGGTCGGAGCAGTGGAGCGGGCGCATGGGATTGTGGGATATCTTGCCCAATGAAGGATCCATCTGTGCTGCCTTGAAAATCTGCCCAGTCGGAGGCACCTCAGCAGGCTGCATTTGTAAATATTCAATTGGGACACGACTTGATGCCTCTGAATGCTGCCTAAGTAGACAGCATTTTAGCTGATGATTCCATTGGTGTACGGCAGGGAGAGTGTCAAACCTTAAACGAGAATCCCCACTCTGTGTGGAGATAGATCCCAATAGTCTACTCTAGCCTATGCAGTTACAGTCAGTGGAGTATGTATGTAGGCCTAATAATTATAGCTAGCCGAGTTGAATGTGAAAGGGTGAAGCCACGCGTGTGTCTGCGTGGAGATATCAGGTCTGACTGAACGGCCCAGGTGCCTCAGTGCTGCTGAGGAGCTCATAAAGGAAGGGCCTCCAGCAGTATTGTTTACTGGTCCATTAACAAACAAACATCAGGGCCCATTTGACTAAAAAGTGCTGACAGAGAATACTGTGATTAATTGCCATGGCAACCACCCCCATTAATAAAGTACTGGATGCTTCAGGGACAGGCAGAGGATGGGGTCGGGTGTGCCCGGCGGTTTTAAGTGCACAGTGTTCAATTTCTGGCCTTTTTGTCGGACAAAGGGAAGAGCAAGTCTGCTCTGCATACCAACCAAAGGGTTAACCGTGTCCCAAAGCAATTACAACCAATTGTGGAGGTAGTTTGCAATTAGTGGATTAAACCTAATGAGTCTGCCGTTGCCATAGTGACAGCATTTTAGATTATACTTGTCAATATGAAGAGCACTTGGAAAACAGACTGTTGTTTTAACAGTAACACAGGAAGCCGAGATGGGTTCCGCTCCCGTCCATTTACTGCAATCATCACTGTGGTGATGAATGTGATTAGTTCAATTTGTCTGAACGTAAATATCAAAACAAAAAATAACGCAATTAACCCTCCAAATCAGTGTGCCCAGAACACACCTCCGAGGCTGAGAGCTCTTGGTGTGGGCGGCATAAATGTAGCTATTACCCTAGGTCCTCAGCTGCCCCACTGTATTTTTGGACTGCTAGCTCTCTGTAATGAATAAGTACCAGAGAGGCTGGCTGCGATCACACCAGTTTCAGTGGACATGTGGTAGGATTACAATGGCCATAAATAGACGCCAAATTGATTGTGCTTGAAAGTAGGTCCCCAGGAAAACACACAAAGCAAAAGGTCACAGCCAAAAACAGTTTTTTAATTTATCAACACATTTCTGGGAGACGTGGTTGTATAAACTACTTTGTGTCTAGAGTAGCTTTAATTTAGTTTAGTAGTCCTATTTTATGATGAGGAGAGAAGCTAGGATAATTTTTTAAGCGGCAAAGATAAAATGCACTTATTGTAAACCTTGTTTTGTCATTTGACTGCTAGTCTACTTATAGTTTGGATAAGTCAGTCTTTTTGCAGGCCTTTTCCTGTGTCTTTACACAAAACTGTCTGTGCAAACGGGGGCCAGAGAGTCCAGAAATGATTTATGACAGATTTATGAGGAGAGGCCGAGGGGGGAGAAACAGATCAGGTAGAAATCTGGAGAGATAAAGATGAGACGTCTGTCGGCTGCCGAGGGCGGCGAGACGAGCCCCGTCTGCATCGAGCTCTGGGAAATATGCTCAGGGCTCTGACGGAAAGCACCGGACGATCTCAGAGCAGACAACTGGAGAACAGGAAGGCAGACATCATCCCTCTTTACCTCTCTGGGGGGAGGGGGGGGGCTGTTGATGAGCATTGGTAACATCACATATTCATCATATATTGTCACAACTGATTAGAATTCACAGGCATTATATGTTACCTCGTTCCGAATAAATCGTCCAGAAAATAGATGTTTTTTATCATGTCAGTGAGAATTACACGACGTAGGGTTTGAAACTGGAAAAATTCAAAAGATGAAAGGAAATCCCCGCCGGTAAGCATTTCTAAGAGTGCATGTGTGCAGTCGAACCATGTGATAACAGACGGAGAACAGAAGTCTGATCTACTCAGCTGAGCTCATAAACGATGGACAGCATGATTTATCCAGCCACTTCCTCTCTCCTCCTCTGTTCTGCTCTGCTGCTGGGAATCAACAGTAGCAAGTGAGAGCAGAGAGAGAGAGAGAGAGAGAGAGAGAGAGAGAGTGAGCGCACAGAAGTCCTGCCAGGAATCTATAGTATATTAAAACAGTGAGAAGCCACTGTCTGGTATTCTCAGAAATGGCCAATAAATCCCTGTCATCGAGGGAATGTCTGTTTGAAGCCATTGCACTATTACATCAGTTCCTTCCACACAGAGACCAGAGGGACTCTGTCAAGCAGCCTTGCTATAAAGTTTGTCTGATTTCGAACTGAGAAAAAACAACATTTTGTGCTGACGAATCAACAGTAAGCCTGGCTGATTCAGCCCATTCCGCCTGCTTTCAGTTTCCATCTTCCTTTCATTCCTCCCCCTCTCTCTCAGGTATGATGACTGTCAGCCATAATGCCGGTCAGCGTGAGGCGGCCAGCAGTCAGCCAGGGAACTGGAAGGCCTGTGCGATTACCCATGAACCCCTGGTGTGAGCAATGCACGGTGGTTTAGGGAGAGGGGGGTGGGGGGGGGTGGGGGCTTTTAATACCACGCACAATAGGGCACCTCGACCCCAGACAGGCACCATATTTACTGTGAGCTGAGGCTCTCGCTGAGCCCTGTGACAGAGCAGGCAGAGTGATCGGCCCTTGCCTCGTAGCCAGGGATCCATAATTCATGAGGACGTGGATGGGGGGAGGAGGGGGGCAAACAGGGCATACTTATCAAGCAGGGGGGGGGGGGGGGGAGGGGGAAGGGGGGGGGGGGCAACGCCTGAGGAGTGTGTCCTGAGCCCTGTGTGTCTAAGTAATTAAATGGGATTAGGTATGCACTGAACCCATTTTCAGAGAGATTGGCTGGCAATGCCATTATTATTGGAAAGGATCAGAGGGGCTTATAGGCAGTGGGAAGAAAGGTAAGTGAGGAGTGAGGTTTGAGGAGATGTATTAAAAAAAACAACTATATCCTCGAATGTGGGTGGCAGAGTGGAGACAATTACTTTTTCCTTCTTTCTTCGTCCTCTCGGGGGGAACGGAGATGAGAGTCACATGGTCCGGTGGAGATACTTCCTGCGGAGGCGTGGAGGCGGCGGCCGCATCGAAAGAGGCGGGGCTGAGTACGTCTGCAGACCAAACACCTCGCCCCGCGCCCGGACCGTCCGTTTCTCATTTGTGTGACGAGGTGCATTTGTGTATGGCACCCGATTTGCAAGAGGATGCCTGGAGCCCGTCTCATTTGAATAAGCACACATCTGGGTTATCTAGGATCAGGAGACAGAGCTCACCGGCAGACAGGGCTGCCTAGCCTGACTTCTTTCCCTGCCTCTCAACACCTTGCACACGCCCCCTGCTACTGTAAGCACCTGGATGCAAATCCCAGCAACACATGGCTAACAAAACATTCATTTTTCATACACGCTCATGCCATGTAACACCCACATCTTATTCACCATATTTGAATGGACCATTAATCCCAGCAAGCAAAGATGATTTCCTCCTCCTGTTGAAGGAGCTATAGCTAGTTCTTGTTTGTGCCTCTTTCAGTCATTTCTCCTTTTCTTACAGAGAGAACCTTTCGGCGACAGCAACCCTGGGAGAGATGCAGAAAGCACGTCCCCTGGAGAGAAAAGCTGCCTCAGGCTTCAGAAAGCCTATTTACAACAAGCTGTGCTTGTTACTTTCATCAAAATAGAGCATTGAGCTTTTCTCCTGCCTTGTTTTTTGTGCTTTTGGCAGGAGGTTGTTATTGTAAGGCACTGACTCCATTGTGCTCAGCGGTGCGGTGAAAGTCTAGCTGTCCACGGCCAAGGAGAGGAAGGGAGGATAGGAGAGAAGGTTAGAGGGAGGGAGGACGACACCTCCCCCCCCCCCCTGCGGTATACGGACCTTGGAGGACAAGTCTGTCAGAGGAGGAGAGAAACCTGCTATGTCACCGAATTTTCCCGACCTATGATCCTCAGCTGTACTCCATCAAGTTCAATTAGAAGATGGGTGGTCTCTGGCGGGCACGTTTGTCATAATCTATCGGCTAGGGCGCATTCCAGATATTGAAGGAGAGGACAGAAAATCAATAGTCTGAATTGGGCTGCCAGGCCCAGGGGGAGGTCTCCTTACCCCGGCCCCTCGTCTACCCGGCCCCGGCACCCCTTCCGTCAGCCCTGTCTCTCCGACGCTCTCTTTGTGCCATCAAATTCAATTTTGTCAGGAGGTTCTGGAGAAAAGAAATACATGTTATTGTTTTTTTTTTGTTTCCCCGTGGCCTCGGACCTGTAGCTAGCTACTGGAGTCTGGGCAAATTTGCATTTAAATATAGCCTAGTGAGGCCTGTATTTTTAGGTGTTATTCATTACCAGATACATTTCACGGGCTTTGTTTGCAACAGCCTAATCATCGACTGTAATGACTGCCCAGCAGGTCTTACATCTGGGAATACGCTGATTAAATAATAATAACACGAATGTATTAATTATTATATACCAAAAGACCTCTGAAGCAAGCTTTAAATGAAATAAACAAACAACTACTCAAAGACTAATTTCAGCACAGGGAAGCAGAGGGAGATGAAGTGAAGGATGTGCTGCTCCTGCTCGACTCCTCCTGGCTCTTATCACCGCAGAGCAGAGGGGAGCACTGAACTACGGGAGGAATCAAGGTCAGTGACTCCTTGACAACCATTCCATCTGTGTGAAGTATTATCTTTTCATTACCTGCCCACGTCAATGGACCCTGCTGTTCTCTTTCCGTCTCCATCTCCATAGTAACTATTGATTCATTGTTTGTTAGGGCCAATCTTTCCTGGACAATTACCCCTTAATTGTGGATATGACTGGCAGCTGGTCATTGTCTGAATGCATGAATGCTGCTGATGTGTGTGTGTGCGTGTGTGTGTGTTAGTGAGACCACAGTGCTGCATTTAAGAGCAGCTAGTCTTCCCTTGGGGTCAGGGGAGTTCTCTGCACATGAGTGGATCTGCTTATGATAGCCGATCCTCACCCCATGACGCTGGGAGCATTCCCCACTTCTCCCCTCTCTCCCCGTTCCATAAAGTATGCAGAACAAACGAGGAACAAAATATCCCCCGGAGGAGGTTGGGCCACCTCAAAATCTATAAAGTCCTCCATCAAAATCAGCTCCCTCGCTTTACGAGGACATTAATCTGCTGGCGCGGCGCTCTGCTCTTCAAAGCACCTTGACAATGCGATTGTCCTCTTTCTGCTGCTATCTGGTGTATTCTGTTATAGGAGGTGTGGAACATCTCAACTGTTTATCAAACGGAGAGAAAGAAGGTGAGAAAAAGAGCGTGTGGGGGAGAGAGAGAGAGAGAGAGAGAGAGAGAGAGAGAGAGAGATAGAGAGAGAGAGGGGGGCATCAGAGAGGAAACAGAGATGAAGAGCGAGAGAGATGCATAGAGAGGAAGAGTGAGGAGAGTGAACTGCTTGTGAGTAACAACCCTGCCAAAGTAAAGCCCTCAAAGGGAAAAAAGAAAATATCCAGTGAAATAAAACTCTAACATCCGCTTCCAGAAAGGCTGTACCCTTCATCTGTTATTCTCATGCGTCCGATAAATGTCTCCAGGAGATGTCCTTGGAGTTGTGCTTTCGGCCCAAACATCTCTGTGTGCTCCCCCCCCTCCTCCACACACTGTAGCTAACACACCCTCCTCCACACACTGTAGCTAACACACCCACCTCCACACACTGTAGCTAACACACCCTCCTCCACACACTGTAGCTAACACACCCACCTCCACACACTGTAGCTAACACACCCTCCTCCACACACTGTAGCTAACACATCCTCCGCCACACACTGTAGCTAACACACCCTCCTCCACACACTGTAGCTAACACACCCTCCTCCACACACTGTAGCTAACACACCCACCTCACCTCCACACACTGTAGCTAACACACCCACCTCCACACACTGTAGCTAACACACACTCCTCCACACACTGTAGCTAACACACCCTCCTCCACACACTGTAGCTAACACACCCTCCTCCACACACTGTAGCTAACACACCCACCTCCGTCCTGGCAGTGCAGCCGAGCAAAGGCTCGCCAGCCGGGTTGCGCTGACCGCACTGCATGCTGATTAAAAGTGGGGGAATGAGCCATGTCAGTCCAGCTGGAGAGACAGGGTGCACAGTACATGTTTCAGAGCAGGAAGAGAGACGCACAAAGGCCTGTAGAACTCCAGATTCATCACTACAGGACCCCATTGTGCTCTGAGACGCAGGGGGCGGTGGACCAGATTTCTCAAAAAAACGAGAGACATTGATCATGATGAATGCGCGGACTAACCCCCCCCCTCCCTCGCCATCACAATCATATTCATCAGCGGCTGGGCTCATTGGCTGCAGGAAAGCACGCCGTTGAGATTATTTACGGCCCGTGGACGGCATTGGCCTTTCTTTTAACGGCCTCGCTGGTGTGGAGAGTGCTGCCGGGAACCTGAGCGCAGCTGAGCCAGTGGCAGTGCTCCGTTTAGTAAATAAATTAAGTGGGTAAATGAGGGCGGCGAGCGGCGGGAGCGGAACCCCACTCCCGTTAATTACGCCCTTGGCTGCAGCTCTGGGACTCAGTGCTAACAGGTGGGGCCGGGGTTACTGATGGCTCCAGGTGGGCCTGCCAAAGTATCGCCCTCTGCAGGGAGGAGGGGGGGGGGGGGGGAGGGGGGGGGGCGGCCCAGGGTCCTGGAGACCGGGGGATAGGGGCAGTGAAGGAAACGGGGGTAGAGCAAGCATGGAGGATGCGAATCAAACGGGTACAGTAGTGTCACCAACGCCAATGCAGCTCCTCCACTCTCTCCAGTCGTTTCTTTTAACAGCCTGTCCTTTTTTAAGATGCACTTCGTAATCACAGACGAGCGACGTGCGCATCAAACGAGACGAGCGACTTCGGTCTACACAGCCGCCTAATAAAAAAGCAAACAAGCAATAAATAAAAGGGAATTTTATAGAGGGCCGTCTGTCGGGTGCGCGGAGCCGCGTAGCGCGAGCGGGGGCGGGGCTGGAACCGGCGGGGGGAAGTGGGAGACATCAGAGACTACGTTGCGTGACATTGCCTATTATAAATACAATGTGTCGCTGTTTAAATGTGACGGCAGGAGCAGGTTGGCTGAGAGTGGGGCTGGTATGACAGCTCGTAATGAGATCCTTTGATGTGGCAGATGATGGGGAGCTGAGAGAGAGAGAGAGAGAGAGAGAGAGACCCCTATGGGGTAGAGGTGAGAGGACGCCAGACTGGTACTCCCACATCCACAGGAGAGTGGAGAGAGGGGAGACAGGAGACAGGCCGGAAGCTATCCCACTGAAAACAGGTCAAAACCAGGATCACAAAGGGTGGACAGAAGCGATTCGGGCTGCAGTATCACTCCGTATCGGAGACACAGACATGTATGCAAGCAGACATCCTAAGCACTTCCTGTCAGAAGCAGGTAGTAGGCCACTCTGCCACTGGCAATATCTCCACCTGCTGCCTCAAGCCCACAGAGCTGCCTGAAGACAGAAGTACTCTTAAGTGCACTTAAGTCATATTAATACACAATATAGCCCTTTTTATTACACAAACCCAACCATTCCAGACACAGACTTCTGGCTTTTTAAGGATTACAACAAACACACATTCATCATTCTTCAAATCATACCCAAACCTCAGGTTGTTGTTTTTTTTACAGCAAAAAAAAGCACAGTGAAACAGAAGAACGATTTGACAGGAAGAGAATGTGACAATGCATATGCAGAAGCCTTGTACTTTCGACACCCCTGAGTGAGGCAGGGTTATTGGAGATGTCTTTGAGGCCAGCGACAGAGCAATAATCAAGGCTTGTCTGGGAGAGCGCGCGGATCTCAACACAAGGTGTGTTCTGGCTGATTGAAAACAAATTGGTTTTATTATCCCTGTCAGCACACATGATCCTGGGACCTGGAAGCGTGGGCAGGTTTTGGTTTTTTGGGATGCGCCAACACGGATTGCTTTGATCTCCTCAGAAAGTTCCCCCCCCCACCCCCCCGACCTTGACTTATACAGTATAGGCACATCGAGGTGATCAAGCTTCCTGTTTGTTTTGTGTCTCGACATTTGACCAGAGTTGTGCGGACGATAGTGAAGCTGACCGAGCTCAAGTTATCCAGATATAGACCAGCATGCCTTGTGTAACAGGGCTTTTGAGCCTGTCGGCCAAGATCAATGCTCACCTGAACCCACATATCAGATCTCCTCTTACGGCCCCCATGCAGTCACCAGAGAAGCGATAAGGAGTGTATTTCACCACTGTGCAGGGAAGGTTATCTCTGGAACATCAACAACATCAGGGTGGGGGTGGGGGTGGGGGTGTGTGTGGGGGGGCACTGAAGGTCACAAAAGAAAGGAAAATAACCAGCCCCCTCTCTGCTCTGGTGTGGACAACACTCTGATATTTACAGTCAACGTAAGGCCAGCCAGTTGGGTTTGAGCTGGAGGTCCAGAGCGAGGCCCATATAAGAACGTTCGAGATAAGCAACATCAACCGCCATCACCTGGCGTGTGTGGACCCGTGTACCACGCCTCATTTCCTCTGAGCCTTCATGCCTGTTGGCAGTCAAATGACTCGGGGCAGCACAATCACATTCACACCGAAGGCTGCGTGTCCCTGCTTCCCCACACCTGCTGCTGGGCTCTCGTTTCCACGGCTTTGCATGTCAATTTGCCCTCTGTACAACATTAGCCCAAGTACTTTCCTTTGTAGGTGGGAGTTATTTTGTTATTTTGAGAACCGGCAACCCATTTCAGGCTGCCCTTTAGCAAGTGCGGGAGTTGTTAATGATTATAGCCTGTCACTCATGCTCTGAAGAAAAAAACAACCAACAATATCTTTCTATTGGAAGAGCACCTGAATTGCTGGTGTTCAGCTACAGATAGCTGGGTAGCTACAGTACAGCTGGCTAGCTACAAGATTTCAACATTCAAGATTTCTTTATTTGTCACATGTAGTGTACGAGTACAGTCACAGTGAAACGTTGCTGCGGACTCAAAGATTCTCAACAACAGATAGACTCCAATACACTGTTCACAAATTTACAAATTACATAATAAGTACCATTTCTATACAGTTTAAAAAGGGTAAAAAAGATAGATACTGGTCTGGATGGATTATGTACATGGTATATATGGATATGAATGAATGAATAAATAAATAACATGGGGAGGGAGGGTGAGTTATGTAGCCTACATGCTATAGCTATAATAAATAATCCTAGGGTGGGGGGTGAGGTATATAGATATTTGCATTAATTCAGGAGCCAGATGGCTTGTGGGAAGGAGCTCTTCCTGAGCCTCTCCGTGTTCGCCATGTGAGTGTGGTATCTCTTCCCTGACCGTAGCAGAGAGAACAGCCCATTTCCTGGGTGGCTGGGGTCTTTCAGGATCCTGTTGGCCTTGGTTTTGCATCTTCTGGTGTAGATGTCCCCTCCAAGGTCCGTTCAGCTGACTGTACCACTCTCTGTAGGGCCCTGCGATCCTGAGAGCTGCTGTTCCCGTACCAGGTGGTGATATTCCCACTCAGGATGCTCTCGATCGTGCATAAGGGGGCTAGGGGGCGGCTGTAGCTCAGTTGGTAGAGCGGGTCGTTCAGTGATCGAAAGGTCAGTGGTTCAAATCCCAGCTCTGACTGTCCACATGTTGAAGTGTCCTTGAGCAAGACACCTTACCCCAAATTGCTCCCAATGAGCAGGTTAGCACCTTGCATGGCAGCTACCGCCATTGGTGTGTGAATGTGTGTGTGAATGGGTGAATGAGAGGCCATTGTAAAGCGCTTTGAGTGCCGCTAAGGTGGAAAAGCGCTATATAAGTGCAGTCCATTTACCATTTATAAGTAGAAGCTCCGTCGAATCTGATGGGACGCTCTGAATTTCTTCAGTTGTCTGAGAAACAACATCATCTGTCTAGGAGACCATCAATAGTTAGGCCAACAGTGTGGCTGGACAGCTATGAAGCAAGGTTGATAATACCAAGTATCTAGCTATGTACCGTAGCATCTTATGAATGTTAGCCAATTATTTTCCTCAACATGATTTACCTTAAAACTTATATATTGCCAGATGATAGTAATTTGAATAAATTAACTGCAGGCAGGGAACCCTTCAATTGCAAATGGTGTATTTACAGAATAACCAGCTCTCTCAGACACAGTTTATAGTCTTTATTTAGTTTTTCTTCTTCTGAAGCCGGTGCTTTGTTCTCTGCACATGTTGTGTCCATGTTTCATCACGGGGCTGTAAGCACCACGGTAACCTGCAGCAGGGGCCAATGAGGACACAGCAGGGGGGGGCTCCAGCTGTGCGGCTCAATTTACCCACAGGCCCCTGCTTCTGAAACACCGCTTTTCAGCAGGCGCTTCACTTCCTCCTCTGCCTTCTGACAGTGGGGGAGAGAGAGCTTCCAAAACCCTCTCTCTCTGCCCCCGTCTCTCCTCCCTCGCCCTCACTCCAACACCTCCCTGCAGGAGATCAGGAGATAGGGCCTCCTGTTCGCCCTCCCCAGATACCCCCCGCACCTTGCAGCTGTGGCCTCAAAGCATTTTGTGCACCACAGGGGTGTAGAAAGTTGGGGCCGGGTGTTTATAGGAAACATGGCGGTGTACAGTTGATCTCAATGGCGGTGGTCTGTACACTCTGGCCGCCCTGGTCCTGAAACAGGAGCCCTCGACCATCTTGTCCACCAAGCCCACACAGATGGAATGAGACGTTAAAACGCTGTTTCTGAGAGCAGACCTTCTTCCTGTAGCCCCAGGGTGAAAATGTGAAGGCCGTACACTTTGTAATGCAGCACAGCAAATGCACTCCAAACGTCATTAAAATAATTACGCTGTAGCCTACAGAAGATGAAATGACCCTGATCATGAAGATAGTGGACCATGTCGGACACAATCTATGATCGTTGAAACAATGGTTTATTATGGATCGCATACTTTAAGTTTAGTCACTAACTCTAAATTTTACCATTAACATTTAGAGTTAAAAAAACATTACCTTTTTATCCTTCATGTTCTGCTTTCGACATCATTCTAGCGGAAGTGCATGACCGAGGCAGGCACAGAATGGTCCATAACCAGTTACTTATTGTGCTATTTCCGTCATGCTACAGTGGTGGAGGATTACACATCAATAGTTTTAAGTCACAGGGAGATCCAGTCATGGACTCTATTGCCCTGTGGAGCAACAACAGTGTCCAGTCCAGTCTGTTTCCCTTCATGGTCAGTCAATGTGTCTCTCTGTCCATCGACCTCCACTGATACTAGGTTCGCTGCGAGGCCAAAACCTGTTCCTCCCCTTTCAATAGTTTGCCACAGGGCAGGGGATGTTTGTCTGTCTGCGATACAGGGTCACGACCCCGAGATTTCACGGTTGCTTTGAAAGAAACCCAAAGCTATTCTGCTGATCAAAGCCTTACTTTCTCCATATTTCCCAGGGATTGTGTGGTGAACAAAAAGCTCTGTAAATCATTACTAATCAGACATCAGAAACCAAATTAAATAGGTTGAGGAATCAATGGGATCCGATCGATCGGTCTAACCGACAGCTGATTCCCCACCGAGAGCTGTGGAATTCCAAAGGCCATTCTATAGAAGGCCATGGATCTGTTTCCACTTTATAGCCACAGCTGTCAGAGCCAATCCCCATCAAGCTGGACCTCCATGTCTGAGCAGTGGCTCCTCTGTGCTTAACTAAACAAACCTTCGCAGGGCCACGGGATATTGGGAAGGAACCAGTCTAATGGAACCCCGCTGAGCCGACAGATAAGGTTCCCTCTCTCTCTCCATCTCTCTTTCTGTGCCCCCCCCTCTCTCTCTCCCCCCATCTCTGTATCCCTCTCCATCTCCCACTATCTCACTCTCTCTCAATTTCTGTCTCTCCCTCTCTCTCTCTATCTCCCTCTCTCCTCCATCTATTCTGCAGATGGGGGACAGATGGCTCCCAGCTCATTGATGGCTGGTCTCCATGCTTTTAAGGTCAGGGACAACCGTCACCAAAAGGGAGAGAACCCACCCATCACTGTGGCAATCTTGTTGTTATGGTACAGCATATCACTATTCCGATGGAACACCATCATGGCATATTTGACATTGCTCACATCCAAACTACTGGTGAAAATTGGCATTCCAATGGGCTGGTTGGAGCTTATCATAGTAACAGGATTATAGTGGGAGGTGGTGAACATTTTTATACAGCATATTCCTCTAACTTCTGCATGCTTCCCCTGTCTCCCCTGTTGCGAATTCCACAAATGTTCACCTTGCTACAGTATGTGCTTACAATTATAGCACAGCCTCCTGAGGCAAACAAGTCCACAAACCTAATCTGAAAGTGAGAGAAAATCTCCTATCATATCTACTGAAATTACTCAGAGCTTTTCTCCGCCCATTCCGATAAGATATACATCAGCAGAATAGATTGGCTTTTTCATTATCTGTCTGGAGATCTTGGAACGCATTGGATAGATAATTTGCTAATGTTTCTTGTGACCTCCCCAGATTTAAATGATGCCTTTGGCTACATGTCAACTCCATCTCTGTGTTTACCAGGGAGAGCAGGCACTCAAAGAGCCATCAACATTCCCTGCGACATGTCTTTCCATATTTCTCAAGCGTTCAGGGAATAGGAAGTCCCCGTTCCATATGAGGGGTGTGAACACAGCTCGGAGAGGAGAGGTCCACACAGACATGATGGGTGGTTGGAGGATGAACAGAACAAGTTAGAGAGAAGGAGGAGGAGAAGGGGGGAGGGAGATGATAATGGATGAAAGATGAAATTGGAGGGGAAAATTCACCTTCAGCTGAGTGAAATGTCCTGGAAATGATTCCAAACCAGCTCAATTCAAATGGAAAATATAAGACATTCTCTTTTTATTTGGAAGTAATTCACACATGCTATCTAGATCTAATTAAGGAAATGTAATAGGCTCTTTTGATCGGAAGGAAATTAAATGCATTCAAACCAGTTATCTTCTCTCTCTTAAAATTACATATAAGTACGCTTGCTATTTCATTCTGTCTGAGATGTTTTCTCAGTATTTCTTCCATAAAAGCTCACCTAGATTTGACGCTGCAATTTAACAAGCAAAACTAAAAACCCAAACCTTTACTTAATGCAAAATGGACTGCACTTAAATAGCATTGTTATCCAAAGCATTTTACAATGGCTTCTCATTCACCCACCAATGGCGGCAGCTGCCATGCAAGGTGCTAGCCTGCTCATTGGGAGTAATTTGGGGTTCAGTGTCTTGCCTAAGGACACTTCCAACATGTGGACAGGAGGAACCGGGATTCGAACCACCAACCTTACGATCATTGGACGACCTGCTCTACCTCCTGAGCCACAGCCCCTAGCCTGGTATGCCCATCCCGATCTAACGAGCTCACTGCTTCGCTCCGTAATATCCGTTCTGCGTTAGCGAAACAGAATGTGAGCTCGCGAGAACGGGACGGTCGTACCAGGCTACACAGCCCACCCATTAGTGTGTAGGTCTAAGCTGCTTTTTGTTTTTATTTTTGCTTATTTCCATCCGTTGGACATCTTAGTTTTCTAAAAATAAAGAATAGGGATGTTGTACTGTTGACAATGGAAGAGAACCTGGAAGATAATGCACTCATAACACATGGCTTAGAGAGAGATAGCTATGGTACACAATATGTCTACCAGAGCCCCTGTGTACCTCCTGTGCTGCAGAGCAATATCCCTTGTTATTGTTGCAGACTGTAAATAGGGTTGGAGCACAATACCACAGGGAGTCAATGTCCTACCCCCGCCTGCTAGGCAGCTAGTGAGCAGAACATGTCTCTGCTCCTGTATTGATGCCTGCAGTAACTCTAAACAGAATAGACTGACACATCAACACTGATTACAACAAGGCCTTCCCCTGTGGAAGCCTGTCGAGAACATAAGCAAGGAGGCACGATCCCTCAAAGAGGACCAGAACTCCCCCCGCTCCCGGGAGGAGAAACAGAGTAGAGCGCACTGAGCAGGGGCATTACCGCGCCGATCGTATCGAAATTGACCTGACGTTGATGGAGTGACAGGCAAAACTCAGGTGACTTGTAATACACAGCCCGGGAAAAGAACATTAGCCAGGCAGAAATGAGGGCAACCGCCATTTCATCCAGCAATCATATTTTTCAAAAACTGTGCTCAAATTTTCATTTAGCCGCCGCGCCTCCCCCGCCTCCCCCGCCGCGCCCCCCCCCCCCTCACTCCCCCCGCCCGCCATCTCCTCCCGGAGTTAGTTATTAAATCAGCTGGAAGCAGTGCTGCTCTGTCACACGCCACATTCTAATGCCAACCCCCCTCCCATTACCAGGTGCACGCCTGTGATTTAAGGCTTTGATTCTGTTCAAATGACAACAAAGGTGAGCCGGGCGCTGACGCTCCCTATACATCATTTCCTGCTTGATAAGAGCCGGACTAATGGGTTTTAATGTTGCGGTCGCGGGTGATCATCCATTGTAGCCCCGGGGGCTCCCTAGGGGGCGCTGCTAAAAAGGGAGAACACCTGAAACCGCGTGGGGGGGGCGGGGGGGGGGCAGAGAGAGTGGCCGAGGGACACTCAGAGCTCCGCGGTGTCTCTTCGCTCTTGGCCGCTCCTCAGCCCTGCTCACCTCGGGTGGTGCTGGGCTCCTCCAGGGGCCCCGGGCCCCCGCTGTCCTCTAGGCCCTGGCCCCCATCCCGGGAGCAGATGGCGGGAGATCCTGGGGTAAAGTTTGACCTAAATGCTGAAAATCTAAAATTCAAACAATCTTCATTTGCTACACGCCCCCCCCCCCCCCCCGCCCTCCACCCCCCCTCCTCGGGGATCTCTTCTCTGGGGGGAACAAGCCACTGCGACGAGGCCCTGAGTGCACCACAATCAAAATGCACCATCACGTGCGTCCGTTTTTTTAGGGCATTTTTTCCCCTAGCCTAATAGATCATTATGCATTCGCTCCACACTTAATTTAACATATCCTAGCTCCCCCACCACGGTTCCAAACCCCCTCACTTGTGCAAAAGCATCAGAGATGGAATGAGAATGATCCATTATCCACATGTGTCTGAGCAGAGCGAGCTGTGTCCCAGCTGTTTCTCCCTGTCGCCCTGATCTCTACTTTATTACGCACTGAACCGGCTCCAAACGCGTACTCTGCAGCACCGCGAGATGGAAACTGTTGATCTTGACAGAAATAGACTGGGTGCAACCTGCAATTGTGCCCCCCCCCACCCCACCCCACCCCCCCCCCACCCCACCCCCCCCCCACCCCCCCCCACCCCCCTATCCTTAGTTCCCACCCATTGTGCCGATGAGAATACGACCTAATTGCATTATTGCAGGGAGCACTGAAGGGGATTCATTTGAGCGGAGCTTGCCCCCCCCCCACCACCATCCACCCCCATATCAATCGTATCTGCGATTCCCGCAGATGCCTTTGAGAAACGCTCATGTGCATAGGAGCGTGGCCTCACCTTCTAATAGCACAGCTTCACAGAGGCTGAGGAAACAATGGCGCGTTAATGACAAACTGGGTTCGTTAGGCTCCTCAAACATCCTCTTCCACGATCCACACGGACCCCTTCAGGGCCCACATGAACAACTGTTCTATAATGACCAACGAGGGGAACAGTAGGGCATAATGCAGGGCATAATGTGAATTAATGATACAATAAGAATAAAACTATTGTCACAGAACAAATGGGAAGCAGTGTCCCAAAATTAGACATGCTCATTAAAGAGAAACTTGGTTCGACTTCATTTGAAAGTATGCTTTTAAACCCTATTACTGTACATAGATTAACCGTTACATGCTAGGGCCTGGGCTCACGAACCTGCTCGTATGATTCATATAACGTACTGTGTATACAATTATCAATAAATATATACAGTATGAGCAGTTGTACATGCTTTGTTACTAGTAGGCATTTGATACAAACCGGATCCGAATCATACACAGAAAATGTAGTGTTTTAGGTAGCGTATGGCGTGCTGGAGGCCAACGCGTTCTTAGCTTTAATGAGTTATCATCATCCCCTTCACTGCCTCCAACACAACAGGCTGTTTTAATTACTCTGTCAGTACAGGAACTGTGTAGACCAGTCTAGAGAGCCCCCCCCCCCCCCCATCTCTCTCTCTCTCTCTCTCTCTCTCTCTATCTCTCTCTCCCTCTCTATCTCTCTCTTTCTCTCTCTCTCTCTCTGCAGGACACTCATTGTCCCCTAAATATCATTTCCCTGGGCTCTATACAAACACGCTCTATTGGATTAGAGTGTGGAAATTTGGAGGGGGGGTGGGGGGGGGGACTAATTTGAGTTTAGCCTGAGGACCAGGCGGTCTCCTGTAACGGCATTCTGTGTGCATCTGTTCACTGCAGGGCGCAGAGGGGGTTCCTTGTTCCCCAAACACCCCACTCTGATTCCCTCGTTGACAAAGGAAGGTATGGGCCTGTAGTGTAGAGGTTAGGTAAAGGTTGGGTGGCAGCTAGGTTGAGTGTGCTACTTTCTTTCAAAGTGCTTCAAGGATGTGGTTAGAGAGAGTAGTTTGCGCTGATGTGTGTAATCTTTAAGCGAGTAGAACAAAACCTGCGTTCCTGCTGTTCGTCTGCATGCACTGCTTTTTTTTTATTTTAAGAATGCAATCTTTTCATCTTGAAAACGACTACAGCACAGTAATCAGAGGGATCGTGTGTTTTGACGGAAATGCATTAGGCTGAGGGCTGTGCTCTAGGCTAGAGGCAAACCAAATTCTCTCTCTCTCTCCCTCTCTCTCTCTCTCCCTCTCTCCACCAAGACTGCTGACCTCTGCATGGCCCCACTCCAGCACTGTCGCCAGTGGGTCTTTCACAAACTAAGGAGATCCAAGAATAAGACAGGCTGTTTAATCCCAAACCCAGGTTCACCTCTCGACCCCTGCAGCCCTCTGTCTGGACCGGACAAATGAAGCTATGGGTTGATATTTCACTGAGTTTTATTTTCAAGGCAAATGTTGTTGAATCATAATAGTATTCTTATTTGTGCAGCGTAGAACTGGTGCATCCTGTTCAGCGGTTTCTGCAGTGTTTATTACACTTATAAATGTTACAAAAATACAGCTGCCCCAATTTTCCGTCGTCTGTGTACACTATTCTGCTGTGTGTTGTATTTCAATGTGCGTCGTGCTGCATAAGTACAACAGTGTGGCGTAGCAGATGGGAGCCTCAGACAATGCAGAATGGGTTAGGATCTGTTGTTACATGAGAACTGGGTCACTATTCAAACCCACTCAGTTGCAGTGACTGTTTTGAGTGAATATTGATTTTCTGACTAAAGCAATGACTTCATTAATATGAGCATAGTCTTCCATCTGACACTGATGGATCTGCAGAGTGGGGGTCTAAGTCCAACATACAATTCACCGTTTTATTGAACAACATACAGTTTTAAAGGGCTGCTTAGCTGATATTCACTTCCTCTGAGGCAGAACTGAACAAGATCCTCCAAGACAAAAAGAGCCCAGGAAAATAAACCCAAAACGCTGCAACTTAAAACAATGTCAACATTACCCCTGCCTTAACATGCACAAACACAAACACACATTACCCTCAAATTCTCCTTTCATCGTTCAATTTAAACTTAATCTGTGGAAGATGAGAGAAAAATCAACAGATCGCTTTACAGCGGGTTCTCAAAACAAAAACAACAATGAAAGAAAGATTATTTTCCCTTTAATCCGGGGGCACCGGCTTAGCAAAGACAAAGGCATGACCATGGGAATGCACGCAGGAATGAGAAGGCTCACTATATCTCCACCAAACCCAGCTCTGCAGAAAACCACAGAAGAAAAACAAAGAGAGGGGGAAAGGAGAGAGAGAGGAAGGGGACCAGGATTTGGGATCTATATTAAAATTCCAAATAGCTTTTAAAGATTAGCATACGGCAGAGGGAGGTGACAGCAAGGGGATATGTGAAGTATGGTTTGTCACTCCTTTCTGTATGAACTATTTTGATCGCGATGGCTAACACGCATCAACTGTAAGTGTATGAGTATGAGAACGCAATGGACTGAAGAGCCTTGACAAGCTGTATCTTTGAGCCAGCGCCGATCAACAGCCGTGCTGACTAATTCAGACACAAATCAGGCTTAGGAACCACACAGCCATATTCAAACAGCTGACATTAGCTGCTATGTTGTCTCCTCTGGCAAGACTGCATTTCAAGGATGCCTCTGTATGTCTCCCATAATTACCCCCGAACTGTTTTTCTTCACAGTTTTAAACCTCAGTTTAACTGACAATTCAATGAACCCCACATCTCCAAACTGAAATGAACAACAAATTATTTCAGTTTCAAGCCTCTGTCATTAAAATGTAGTGATAGTATAAAATAACACATTTGACCCAAACGTCTCTAGCATTAAGTTGAGTGTGTGAGGAAGTGTCCTGTGCCCTATGTTGGTTTAAACCGATCTCCATGGTCATCACAGTCTGCCGTCGCTGTTGTCAGAGATGTGTCTTACTCTGCAGCATTTGTCAGGATTAGACAGGAGTAATCCCCAACCAAACTCAAGAGGATGTAATTTAGTGATACGCGCCGGAACTGAAACTGTGTCAGCTTACCTCTCTAAAACCCCCATCTTCCACCCCAGCTCAGACAAGTTCAACAGTTCGGGCCGGGCCTTGAACGTGTCACATGTTTGTACCGAGCAAATGTAAAAAAAAAAAAAACTGGTTGAAAAACAGTCAGATGTGGGACTGTCAGCTCCGCTTCAACCCCCCCCCCCCCCTCTCTCTCTCTCTCTCTCTCTCTCTCTCTCACTCATCCTTCTGTTCCAGAGTCCCACTCCCACAGACGGCCTCCTCCAGGCAGGTGGGGTGCTGCGGGGGGGGGGGGGGGGGGGGGTATGGGGATGTGTGTGTGTGTGGGGGGGGGGGCATCTGACATCCATTCCAATAATCCTCAACACTCCGCCTCCGTCGCATCACCAGCCGCCATGAAGTCATGCCGTGTGTTCCGCGCAGGGGCCCGTCTGTGGGCCCTCTCCTGGCCCCTGTGCCTTCATCACGCCCGACCCGTCTGTGACAGACAGCCCGGCTCTCCCCCGCTGCTCCCCTCCACCCCGCCAGTAAAAGGACAGCGGTGAAAAAAGCCCCCCAGGGCCCACTGAGGACGGACTCATGAATCAAACATGCGCCCGAAGCCTCCCTCTTATCGCCGAGGTCAGTCCAGGCATTAATACGCCGCGGCTCGGGGGAGCTACCTACTGTGACCTCCCCCCGGTTCCCCTGAACAGAAGGGCACCGTCCTCGGGATCCAGACCGGGCCAGAGACGCCTCCCGCCACCACAGTCACTTCACATTACATCCACCCATCCAGGGAGAGGCGGAGAGGGGGGAAGGAGGGGGGAGAAAGGGAGACAAAAAAGAGAGAGACTAAAAAGAAACAATGGAGAGAAAAATAGAGGGAGAAAAATAAAGAATTCCTCGGTCCCCGGCTATAGGCATGGCTAAAATCCACTGTGTACACGGACCCTTTCAAACACCACCAATCTTCATCGGCCAGACGGGGGTGATAGATGTGACTGTCTGCCAGCGTAAATTAGGCAGTCCAGCCCGCTGTGTGGTAAGGCATGACGGGGCCGGACAGTGCACTAACTCAGGCGGCCCGGTGCCATGCACACCAGCTCCTCTCGGCTCCGCCGCGCCATAAATCACCGACTGGGGGGAAATGAATCGCCGGCCGTCCGCTCTGGACGCACCAGCTGGCACCGTCGTCACCTGACCGGCAGGAGCCCGTGCAGGAGCATCCGCGCCGACACCACGGAGCGGCTGAAATCAAGAAAAATGAGGCGTGGCGGTGGAGGGAGCCGTGGCTCTGTGCTCTCTCATTAGTTTCCTCTGGGCCTCCTCCTCCTCCGCACGCCACGGCGCCCAAGTGAAAGGGCACACAAAATATATTTGAGAGAGGCGCCCGGGAGGAAGGGAGAGCTAAAGAAATGATCGCCCTTGGTCGCCTCATTCATACTGTATGGAGAAAGGGCCTGACTGGAGATACGGTGGACAGACAGACAACAGCTCAGCGAGAGAGACAGACAGCAGCTCGGGGAGACAGACAGACAGACAGCAGCTCGGGGAGAGAGACAGACAGACAGCAGCTCGGGGAGAGAGACAGACAGACAGCAGTTCAGGGAGAGAGACAGACAGCAGCTCGGGGAGAGAGACAGACAGACAGCAGCTCGGGGAGAGAGACAGACAGCAGCTCGGGGAGACAGACAGACAGACAGCAGCTCGGGGAGAGAGACAGACAGACAGCAGCTCGGGGAGAGAGACAGACAGATGCTCGGGGAGAGAGACAGACAGACAGCAGCACGGGGAGAGAGACAGACAGACAGCAGCTCAGCGAGAGACAGACGCATCGGCTCGGGGAGAGAGACAGACAGACAGCAGCTCGGGGAGAGAGACAGACAGACAGCAGCTCGGGGAGAGAGACAGACAGACAGCAGCTCAGGGAGAGAGACAGACAGACAGCAGCTCGGGGAGAGACAGACACAGCAGCTCAGCGAGAGAGACAGACAGACAGCAGCTAGGGGAGAGAGACAGACAGACAGCAGCTCAGGGAGAGAGACAGACAGACAGCAGCTCGGGGAGAGAGACAGACAGAGAGGCCTACGAGGGGACAGCTTTGTTCTCACTCTCATTCTAATGGAGTTATTTTGCGGAAAGTAATGACTCAACCCAACTGGGGATTCCACTCGGGATTCAGATGTAGTTAACGAAAAACACATTGATGAATAGATTTTCACTTTTCAATATTGCCGAGTTGCAGTTGGAGAGCCCACTTAAATGCTGACCACTGCGATTATGAGAAACGGCGTAGGCGTCAGAACCGAGGCACTCATCAGGAAAATGGTAGGAAATTACATCAATAGAGCCACAGAGAAAGGAGTAGAAATATGAACAACAGAAACAACTTTCTCCTCCTCTGCCATCAGAAGGCCATTAGTGTAACCATTGAAGACACTCAAATCATCTAAGGAAAACACTTGCACTTCCCTGTGGCTGAATTCTGTGACCAACAAGTTTTCTGACTGAGGGTTGAGATAAGAGGTCACAAGTGGACACAAGGTTATACATGTTAAATTGCCATTAAATTGGGGACGGTAGCTTCAGTGTATTACTCTACGTGATTGGCAAGGCCAATTTCCTGCAGTCCACCCCCCCCCCAGCAGTTTTAGCCTAATTTCATCCCTGCTGCCGCAGTCCTGCCAAGAAGCCAGTCTATCACTGTCTGGGAGACAGGGGCGAGCTCCCTCCCCCCCTCGGATGAATCTGCCTGTCAGGACCCACGGTGATGAATGGCAGGAAGGCTGAGGAAATGGACTGTGGACTCTGGCAGGGTGGCGAGGTGAAGCTCTGCCTGGCAGGCTGCCCCCGCCGCCCCCGGCCCTCTGACCTTTCCGTCCTCCCCCCCCGAGTCTCGACCGCGACCCCCCCCCGCAGGCCTCCAGGTGCACAGCCACACACCTGCCGCTTCCGGACCCCCGGACCACATGGTCACGGCCTGATTGGATCATCACATCTCAAGGACCTTGGGTGCAGCAGAGTCAGCCCAGTGTCCGTGGCTCCTTCATCCATATCCATGCGTAAACGTGGGTTTCTTCAGGGGTCAGAGAGGACAATGCAGCATCCCGCATCTGTCACAAGCTTAGAGGCGTTGCACATGATCTGAGGGATCATTCATTTGCAAATGCAAATCTGTACAGAATACATTAGGCCACTAAGAAATAGCATAGTGCTGCTTTTGTATCAAAGACAACAAGTGCCGTGTTACATTTTTTCACAATAGGCCTACAGAAAGGCTTGTAGAAGGTTCCCTTCAACCCTCCTCTTCCATGACTGTAGATAAGGCTCAATGGCAACCAAAACAACCACTCTCTAATTTCCTGTCCCCATCTCTGCAGCTGTGGCTGCCCCCCCCCCCTCCCTCCTCACCCTCACCCTCACTCCATTTCAGTTGTAATCATGTAGCCATGCAAATGCTGTGCGGCGAGAGGCTTGTGTTGCCCTCTCCGGGACATTGTTCCCAGCTGTCTGGGCCCTTGACTTGACCACCCAGGGGAGGGAGAAGAGGAAGTCATTACTGTTATCACAGCCAGACACAGCCTCTCCTCAACTCAAAGTCCTTGAAGACTTCACTAAAACATCCAATTTCAGTCACACCCCATTTACAATGACAAATAGAAATCAATCCGTTTTTTTTTCTCTTCCCTTCTTACCCCTTTTTCCCCCTGAATCAATCTGCTTGTTTGGCTGACAGAGATGGCGCGAGAGGAAAAAAAAGGGACCTTTTTTCCCCCGTGGCGCTGGCCGCCTATCCACATCTCCGGGATATTCATAATTCATCATCTTCGATTCTTGACATCTGCCGCTGATTGCGCCGGTGGGCTGGCTAGAACAAGCCACTCCCGGGAGAGACGGTAATGTGCTGCCGGGCATGCCAGCACGCGCACCCCGGAGGGGTGGGAACGGCGGGAGCCCTGCGAACTCCTAATGTGTAATTAGGAGCCATTTTGGAGCGCTGCCTTTATTAATCAGGCAGACCGACACAACGGCACGCTGGGTCCTGCTATAATCTAACACCAAATGTTGTTCTTAATTACAGAGAGGGGAGGCGAGCAGGGTCCAGCAGGCGGGGGTCTGGAGCTCTTCAGTGTTGACCCAGAGTTTAACTGCCCCCAACTCCCAAACGCAGAACGCATGAACCAAATTAACCATATGTAGCCTAGGCTACTACCTGTACACAACTGTTTCCCAGTTGTCATTGTCAATCATGCACATACAGTAGAAGCTTATGCATAATGCATACAGCATTAAATCGACATTTTCTATGTGCAGTGGCAAAATGAACCCCGCAGATGCACATCCCATTAAATACATTAGCATATTTTGAATGGCATCTCCTCTCAAGAATGAGATCATAGATGTGATATGGTTACAAGTGCTGGTCTTCCCAGAAAGAGTGAATGATGTGACCCTGACCAAGCCCATCAGTGCTGCTGCACAAAAATGAGGACTACAGAACGCTCATATGAATTCTTTGTGAATGTGGGGGGAAAAAAAACTGTTATGTTCCTTTGTTCGCTTTCCAGAAGTCGAGTTCCACCATTGGCATGGACACACAGTGGAGAGAGTAGAGATTCTTATCGTTTACAGAGTTATGTGGCTGTATGATTCCTCTGATTGATATAGCACTGGTTGTAGGGTAAATTCTTGTGTATCAGCTAAAAAAAATCCTCACACCTGCATAAAAAGGAAAAATAACTTTCTTCGGTCTCACACATTTCCTTTGTTCACAACATTAAAAAAATAAAATAAAAACATTTCCTTTTTACCCTAAACTGGTCATCTGACTGGTTCCACGGCCGTTCCTTTGTCCGCAGGCTGCAGTGCAGTGGGCGGACCAGCGCAGCGAGGTCATCGCTAGCCGGAGAGCCCACCGTCCACTTTATCATGCAGCACACGCCTCGTCTGAGAGAGCAGCGCCTGTCACTCACAGCCTTATTGACGGAATCCAGGACACAAAAAAAGAAGTGAGGCTGAGTCAACGAGAGAGAGAGAGAGAGACGGTCCAGGTCTCTCCTGGCTCCGTCGCTGCGGCCAGCGGAGCGGAGACCGGCGAGGAGGCGCTTTGATGTTTAAACATGGGGCCCCATGCGGGAACCGTAAGCATATGCAGAAGCGTATGGTAAATATGGCCGGCTAGGCTAGGCTACTAGCTGCAACACACCCCCTGCACTCCAAGTGGCTGAGGGACCGCGCGGGAGGGTTCACCCGTATATTGTCACCCTGCTCAGGTCCCCTCGGCGTTCCCCTGGGAGCGAGGGGGGCGCGCTGGGGTTGGGAGGGGGCCGCTGTCTCTCTGGCCGTGGGCCACTGGGGACCGCGTGCCGAAGCCTCGAGTGTGACAACTGGGCTGTCTGTCAACGGCCACAAACACAGACTGGGTGACGCGTGACAGGACAGGAGTTGGGGTTGCAGCGCCAGAAGTCAGGACCCAGGTGACAGCGAGGATGAGGTGAACGCGGCCAAACTCAATAACACCCCCAGCGCGATGGATACAGAGCCTCTGCCTGCTTCCTCCCATCCCTCACCCCCCCCCCAACCCACCCCCACCCCCCCCTCGGAGAGGGGTCCTTCCAGGGTCGAACCCCCCCAATTACTGCAGTCTGCTGGGGCTGCATGTGTGTTAATCAGCAGAGTGAGCAGTCTGACAGGGTGAGACGAGGGGAGCCGGCGGACCGTAGTCTAGAGACAGTTTTACGAGAAACCGGGACGAGCGGGCTCTTAAGATGGATTTCTCACTCCACATTACTAAACTAAACTGATATCCAATTATGTTCCCCACATTGACAGGCTAACGGAGCGGCTGGGAGCTCCTCCTTCTCCGAGTGGGCCCGGGAGTGTCAGAACTGGCCAGGCGCTAGGCGAAAGAAACCCAGGACCTTGAAGGAGATGTCACGAGGAGGCCGGACTCAGGCGCTTGACTGAGCGATGGTCCACGCGCTTCCCTGAAAGCATGACATTGCCGAAGGGGGAAAAACACCATTTTATCATTCAGTGCCATTCGCACCCTCTCTCCCTGTCAAACATGCCATATGTCCCCGTCACAGGTCGTCCTGCTGGCTTATCGAGTGTGACAGGGCTATTCACACACTGCTCCCAATCAGACACCATCTCCTGCAGGAGGAAGGGGAAAAAAACGCTGCCACCATTGCACAGTGACGGGCTGTCAGGCAGAGCAGAGGGCAGCAACCTCCACAGGGCCCTGGCTGAGGACCTGCCAGCCTGGGGGAGGGTGGGGGGGCAGAGGCCAAGGGTTAGCTAGTTTTGGAGACACACACACACACACACACACATACATACATACAGATGCATGCCTGTGACACACACACACACTTCTTCATTCTTCACTAACTGCATAATGTCGTCAGCTGGGAAAACAGCTGGGTCGCGGACATGTGGGTATCAGACATGTGGATATTGGATTCAGTGCATTCCCAAACTCTCAACAAACCCCTTTTTTCGGTAAACAATCCTCTTGGAGAGTTTAAACCGAGGCTATGCTTTGAAGCCGTTTTAGTACACATGTTCTACGCCAGACAGCGAGGACACAAAGGCAGCGTGTGTACGGCTCACCTGGAAGTTTACACAGTGACTGAGGTCAGCGGTCTATTTTCCAAAGCAGCCGACCATGTCAGCCCCTTATGTTTCACGTCAGTCTGTGGCTACGTACAGGGACAAGTAGAGGACAATCAAACCCCTGTCAGGGACGGAAACCAGAGCTTTGAATGAGGAGATTGATTCTCCTCCTTCCTTGCGACCTGTGGCGTATGTTTACTTTGATGTTAGGGGGTCTGAATGGCACTCAGTCACTCTCCCTTAGACACAATAACACCGCAGATGCTGAAGTACTCAGCAAGCGAGCAATCAATTGAAAAGTAGCATGAAAATTACACGTATTTCCCTGATGATGATGATATTCATGGGGAAATAAATCGGGAGAGCAACGGCGAGAACAGAGGAGTGAGGCGACGAATCACCAGCTCTGTCACATCTTAAAAGGGGATGTCTCACCTTCAGTCTTAAAAAAAAAAGAAGAGAAGAGGCCCATTTTTATATGAAAGGTTTGTGTGAAATGATTGCTAATCTATGCAAAAAAGCAATCACTGACTCATTCATAATGCATGAGCATAGAGATAGCAATTTTGCAACGCTTTCAGATTATTAGATGTTATCATGAATGCAGCAGATGAAATATGAACACTCCTACCTGTCCCGCTGTAATTACATGAGTGCACTGGTCTAAACAGGCGGTGGAGGAGGGAGAGAGAGAGAGAGAGAGAGAGAGAGAGGGAGAGAGAGAGAGAGAGAGAGAGAGACATGAGGAGCACTACAGCACAAACCAGGACACAAGAACATAGCTACAGAGAGCCGGTGATAGTTTGATATCTGTTTCTGCCATTATGTGTCCACTTTCACCATGATTTATAAAGCGGACTGCTGTGTGTGGAGTGTAACAGCCTGCCATAGGGTTTTAATGCTCCATCCGTCACATTGCAGTGGCATGTGATTACATTCAGAGATCATCATCCACTCGGAGACACGCTGAGACTGTAGTCAATGAATTGGCTGCCATCCCAGGGAAAGACAGAATCCATTTCCTAATTCAAAGGCAGTTCAAAGTATGAATGTTAGATAAGCTGGATCTCAAATTAATGCAAATCTAATTTCATTTTAGATATTTTTATTCTTCATACACCAAAATGTAATTGCATTTAGTTATATTCCGGCATCTTCTACACAGTGGGATAGCTTGGCTGAATAATTTGCATTACTGTTTGGATGAATGTATAATGGTATTTTCGATTGAAGCCACAGAACTACTGAGATCAAAAGAGATGAGTTGCATTGATCAAACATTGCACCATTCACCCCAAATACTAGATACTATTCCAACATATACAAGTATAACGTCAATACCAAAGTATGTCAGATTTTGCGAGGTTGGTTCTTTTAACCATAACAGCAATGACACATCTGCTTTAGAAAGGAGGTGAATTCCATTCTGGTGTTTTTAAAAGAGCCCCATCCTCAACAGCCTTGAGATGCCCAGTTCCAGACAGACATACACAGGGAATAAAACCCAGACTCTGTACTTCTCTCATTCTTTTCAAGCAGCATAGACACCTGACGTTTTTAAACATCAATGTCAAGGTGTCTGGATTGCACCTGAAAGCCTTGTGAAAACCGCTGACAGCTTTCATGCTTTTACATTCCAAGCAACTTCGCCATAAGGGATTTGTTCTTAAAACGGGGCACAGCGGGGATGAGGGGTGGAATAAAAATCAATGAGGCTCTTCAGAGGCAACAAGAAAACCAGAGCCTTAGCCTGCAATTAAACAAGCGAGCTCCTGGCAGTCAGGGATGACATACTACTGTGCAGGTGCCCTCCACTTCACAGAATCAATTACGGGATCGATACAATGACATGATACAATCCCATGATGAAATGGTATGTGGAGTCGCTCTGCTTCGACGTGCGGTTCAAAGCTCTGTATGGTAATATAGCTTTAGCCCTAAAACCACAGGACAAAGCGTCTTACTCACCGCTCTGAAGTCAATGATTCCTTTTTCCTAATCAGAAATCGTCGACTGAGTGTGGGAGCCATTGACGAAGAGCAGAGCCTGGAGTCTGAGTGTTCAGGCTAGGGTACATGTGAGGAGTTCTGTCACAGTTTGCTCCAGACGTTGCTGCTTTAATGGGGTCAGCAGACCCCTGCTTTTACCCCGGCTAGCCTCCCCCTACCACCCCACACTTCCCAAAAGGGCACACTCCCTGCAAGAGGGTCACGGTGCCTCTAATGATTGAGAGGGTCTGTGGACCCAGGAGGGGGTCTTGCAGGCTGATGTTGCCCCTGGCTGGGGGCTTGATGGGGTGGGAGCTGATAACCATGGTCCACTCCCCTGCTGGCACGCACACTTCCTGCTGGGCCTGCTTCCCCTCAGCCCTGTCACCACTACCCACTCACCCAGACATAGATCTCTTCATATTTATGCTAAGTAGGCACATGGAAACATTATGCACATAAATTACCACACAGGCCACATTGCTGTCAGAGCCCTGTAGGTTGTGGTGTAAGAATGCCCAACTAACACAGATATCTGGATATGATTTGCAAGGAATGTGCTGGCATAGCCAAACCCTAGTAATGACCATCAGCAAAGTGCTATTCAGATACTCCTGACATCTATACCATCAGTCCACAGGGAGACCAGAGAAATTGTGATCATGACCCATCATCAGCGATCCCTCTATGGAGAGTACGATTGCGCTCCTGTTTAATTCAAACCGTGATCATCTGTGACACAAACAAAAAAACGAAAGTATTCTCAAGTCTCCTCTTCCCCCTGGGAGAGCACTTTATGGCTTGCCTACTGTTTTCATTTCAACCCTCAGGTGCTGACATCCTCCCTCCTATCCTTGAACCCTTTCCCCTGCTCCCTGTTATCTGGAATAACGTCATAGTCTCCATAGAATCTATTCATCAGAGCAGAAAGAAGCTCGCGTTGACATTGATAAAAAACCTAAAAACCATGTGTGCCTTGCAGGGGTGAGAGAGAGAGAGAGACGGAGAAAAGAGAGGGGCTCCCAGTGAAACGTCTCCTCCCTCGTCAATGCCATTCCAAGTGAAAAGCGCAGTGGTAATTAAATTCCAGCAGGGGTTAGGGAGCGACCATGCCGAGCTCTGGTGGGGGCTGCCATGACATAAAGATGACACAGTTCAGGGGGACAGAGGGGGCACCGGGCGGAAGGGTGACGAATGTCGCTCGTTCATTCACACTGCCTGAACCGCACGGCACCACTCGGTCTTCATGACATTTAAAAAACAAAAAAAGAAAATTGGAAATTCAAGACTCAAATATCCCCAGCTGACCTTTCCCTAAACGCGTGAGATCCTAGATAGAACAGGATTGTGTACGGCAGCGGAACTGGTGGAATGTTCTGGAATGATTAGGCCTACAGTGGGAGCCTCTGAACAAGAAATCATTTGAAGATCAAGGTTCAAGGTAGTTTATTTGTCACTTGCACAGAGACACAGTAAAACATGCAGAGAAATGAAGTAGATGTCTGTGTGTATACGTGTGTGTGTGTGTGTGTGTCAGCACAAATGTGAGTGTGCGTGACCCCCAGGACACTGGGAGCTGTTGATCCACATTAGAGGAGAGGTAATCCACAGGCTCCCAGGAAGGCCAGCTTCACACAGCCCTCACTCTCTAACTCTGCACTACGACCTCACGTGGAGATGCAATTAGCCTACTTTCCTGTTACAACTAGTACTTTGTGAGATATCAAATGCATTTAGTTACTTTTAATATTTTAAAAAGCCTTCTTGTCGACAATTCTTAATCATATTCTCAAATAAAATCAGCCGGGTATTTTATTCAAAGTTCTGAAATGATAAAGATTTATCATCTTTCAGCCTCTTAACAACATCCAGGAGTCAGTTCTTTGTTGGAAGACATTTGAATTCTGCAATTTTGCTGCCATCTACTGGACAAAGCTCACATCACACTGCATTGGAATAGTGACCAGCAGAACATCAGTGTCATCAGACCAAGAAATGCAACTCATACTATAAAAACAGTATGTTTTTGTAGAATTGTAAACATCTAATTTATCCAAGGAAGGGTACTGTGTAATAGCTAATACTGAAAACTAAGGGGGATTATTCTATAAATGTCCTCCTAATAGCATCAAAACCTCCACGTTATTACATGACTGGTGAGTTGCAAAGCTGTGAGCTGTAATTAGGGCATTTCAGCTGCCCCCTCTCTCCCAACTGAGCCTAAAGCACTTCTCCAGAAGCCTTATTCTCTTGCGAGGCGAGGGTGATCTGACTACTCTCCCGCTTCCTGTAGCGGGGGGGTGGGGCTCTGCCTCGTGCGTCTCCGGACCGAGGACATCTGGCAGCACACCTCCCACTGTTCAGTCCTGGCCAGAACAGACCGGGGGGGGGTCTTTCTCAGTAGCTCTTCAGAAGCTCCAGGACCTCCTCCTTCACGGAAAGCGTGGAGTGCTGCAGCACGCCAGGACCCCCTATACTGGTCTCCCAGCAGTCGTATCCGCGGCCCCTCAGGTCCCCGATGGTGCTCTGGATAACCTCGCTCTCCGTTTCTACGAACACAAACACGTACGCAGCACACCGGCCTGGGTTAAACACAAGAGCAGATGCAGAGCTGGCTCGCACATCTGTGCACAGAGCCTCCGAGGGCCTGTTTTTATCTGCCAGGGTACTGTACCCCGAACGAGGAGGGCACGAGGGCCCTGCGGAGGCGGTGGACGGGGCCGGGGCTGGGTGAGGACTGCTGTGAAAGAGCTGAGCCTGCAAACCCCTCCGGCTAACAGAAGGCCACACTCCAGGGGGGGGGGGGGGTAGGGGGGGGGGGGGCAGTAATGATGCTGAACTTAACTAGGATGCTTTATTGAGTGCCTCATATATGTAAGCAGAGCGGCCGAATGGCAGCGAATGCCTCAAGCAGCTGAGCAACGTCGGAAGTTCTGGCTATGTTTTTGCCCACAAGTGAATAAGAGAAATGAGAAGAAGGCTCGAACACACTGACCTTGAGAACGGCCCAAAACCATAGGGTACTAAAGTTAGAAAAACAGTGTGGAGATGTGCTTACCGTAAGCAAGATCATAGGCTGGGTAAAATGCAGAGCGAACAGGACTATTCATGCTTAGGGCTAGCCTCCATAGCAGGAGCAGTGCAGCTGAAATACTTTGTTACTCACTCCTGTTGTCACTCAAATCAAAGTATCTACAGCTCAAAGCTGTTCTGTGCACATTGGGGAGGACAGACACTGGACTCGACAAATCAACGCTGCGAATTCAGACAGGTTCTCAGTCTGTTTGTTTTGTCAGAGACGGAGAGTGATAAACAGGATCCTCCTCGTCTGCCTCTGCTTTTTCTAGACACCATCTGCCCTTCGTAACCCGTCAATCACAGAGCTTCGAAAACACAAGGATGCGTGTGATTTAAGGTGAGGCGAACGTCACATTCTGACTATCTCTCCCTTAACGTATCGACACGCTGAAGCCGAAACCCACATGTGGAAAGTTAGAGTCAGCACACGAGAGGCATTTCACAGATATCTACATCACCTTAATGAGGTCATCATAACAGATACTGACAACCGGGCAAACAGCAGCTGTCTCACTGTTGAACCTTTAAAATTCACACGATAGATCCTCACCATCTTACAGCCTACTGCAGTGATGCGGTCGTGGACCGGCAGCTGAGTGTATCGTGTTCTTTTTGTTCAGTTGTGTTTTGTTATGCTATGCTTTTAAACCTGTAGCACTCGTGAGATTTTTAAATGAAAAGTGTAGTTACAAATAAAAATTTATTATTATTATTATTGTTATTGTTATTATTATTATGTGTGAAGGTACAGTAGATACCTGGTCTAAGCAGGGTGATGCCACAGCCCCCTCCTCCTGCGCCCGTCAGCTTGCTGTGCAGCCCCCTGGCCAGGGTGGTCTGGCACAGCGTGTCCAGTGCGGGGTGGCCCACCCCCAGCACATTCAGGTGGTGCTGGTTGATGTCGATCAGCTCCTGTGACCCAACGGGAGGGAACACCGTCATCTCTACTAGCTCGTGATCCTGTGACGCTAAGCCCTTTTGAGAACGGTTCTTCCAAGGTCGGCAATCCCAGGATTGAGAGTTTAATATATACAAATGTCTAGTTAAATTCCAAACTGATTTGGATAAGTGACTACTATGGTATGAAGCCCTTTATAGGTACGGTATGACAGATACTGGCTAACAACACCGTCTTTAACTAGACATAGCTATCGTTTGTTTAACGGCACTACCTCTAGGATGTTATAGTGCTCTGCTGTGGAGGAGTGACTGGTCATCTCTGACAGTGTCCGCTCGCAGGTGCAGGAAACGGCATCCACTGACTCCAGCACAGGCTTCATGATGGAGGGGAACTAGTCATGAGAGAACAGCACTGAATCAGAGAAGACCTCGACTGGAGAGTCATCCAGGCAATCAGCGACAACAGAAAACAACACTCACAGCACTCTCAATCTGAAGTTTACAGGATGTGCTAGGGCAACACATTACGCAGAATTATGCCATTTAAATATTCTTTCTTTGACAGATGTCTGAACATGCCTAATGATGGGTATAAATAGGAAGGGCAAAACAGCCTCTGAGTGCTGCTGATTGGAACTTCTCGATCCCGGCGGATTCGTTCCTGACGCGGCGGTTATCCGGGCCTCGCGGCGGTGCGCACACCTGCTGGTGTCGCCAAGGCAACGGCGCACAGGGGTGCGGGCTAAGAGCTTCATTTCCATGTTTTATGAAGGCGCTCAGTGGCTGGTCTCAGAGTGTCTTAGCCCAGCTCAAGCACCGGCCATTATATTAATTACAGGGCTGGGATGGAAGACATGGGGGAGGAAGCAGCCATTTAGTACCTTGTTAATTTTGTCCTTGACGCCCGCAACAAGTACTTTGGTGCTGCGGGGGACCTTAGTGTTCGTGAGTAGGATCCTTAACGTGGGCACCCTGGAAATTAAAAAACAATGAAAATAGCTTCACTCCAGCGTTGCTGTGGTTGCTATCCAGGTTGGGAATGTCAGAATGGCCATGGGCTCAGGACGTGAGAATGTTTTGTTACTTACAGGTGAAAATGAAAACATGTTAACGGTGGGCATCAATTACATTCATTACAAATGTTTATCCAGACATCGTATAGTACCTGCTCAAAGGTATAATCTTCCCAGAATGGTACCTTAGAATGCCACCTAAATAAAGTCAAAACAAAGTCAGGAACAGACATGATCATCAAAAGTATAATACAAAAGTATAATATGTTGTCATACTCTGGGTTATGAGGTGCATAGTGTTTATAAATGCTAGTGGTTTATACTGTACAGTGCATTGTGCGGTTGCATGTTGGCATAGCTATCCCTGCTAGGCACACGTATACCCCTTGGAGGCTAGGCTACCTCCTGCTCCAATTATACTTCCCTTGTGTTCTAAGTTCTCCCCTTATCTGTCTCCCTGTCCTAACAAAGACTACAAATTAAGAAATCATTTTGTTTTGAATGTATAGGTCATTTTGGTCTGTGGAGTTGGTGTTGTGTGAGTAGGAGAGGCGTTGCTCTTACCCCATGTTCCTACAGCGTTGTCCACCCCTGAGGGGTTCCCATGGATGATCCTCTCCCCCTGGAACGCCCACCTGTTGATCAGCTCCAGATCCTCCTCCCCCCACCTATCACACACACACACACACACACACACAGACACATAGACACACACACACACACATGCGCGCGCGTGCGCACACACACACACACGCACACACAGACACACACACACAGACACACACAGAGACACAGACACACACACAGACACACACACACACAGAGAGACACACACAGACACAGACACACACACACACACACACACACACACACACATTAACAGAATAGTAACACGCACAGGTTCTGACTTCAGGTTCTGACTACTATGCACTGGCTGATTGATAACCTACGGTCAGTCCTTGCAGCATACCTCTGATAAGTCCTGACCTCCAGCACATTCACTGATTCCTTCCTTCTTCCTGTTGTACTGATTACCTGGCGGTAGTGTCCTGGTCCTTCAGTGGGTAGGGTATGCCCCTGCTGGCGGAGAGCAGCGCTGCAGCCAGACACACGGAGAAGGCAGCGCTGGAGCCCAGGCCTGCTCCAGTAGGAAGCTCTGACCACACGGACGCCGTCAGGCTGGGCAGGTCGCTGACATGGACGGGAACCCGGAGGGACAAATATCACCATCACTGACACGCACAATTTAGTTGCTCTTCATCTGTACAATAATGCTGTAGTAAAATATTTAAATAACACAGTCGCGGCCTTATTAGACAAACATGACGGCCATGTCCGAGCTTTCCCGTCCAATAGGATCCGCCAGCGTGTACACATGTGGACGGAGTGCGAGCCACTCAGACTCGCTCAGCTGTCAGTGTGGGCGGCAGGCTGCTCGTGGGCAGACAGGAAGATACTCTAAACTAATTGTCCGGCCTCTCTCCCCAGGGACAAACACATCCAGACTTGTTAAGGGCTGCAACGTGGCCCGGTGCCAGACTCTCATTAGAGTCCGCCCTGTCAGAGCCCATCACCACCCCTCTCACACACGCCAGCGCCACGTCAACCCGGATTAGGCCGGCCTGTAACCTGCAGCCCTGATGTTCCTCGGCATCCCCCCCCCCCCACACACACACACAGAAACCCCCCTCCAGCCCCCCCCCCCCCACTGCCCCCACCAACCCCGGCATGGCGTCTTCACCGGACTCTGGCAGTGCTTCTGAAACTGACCCATCTGTGATAGTAACATCTAATATCTACACGGAGCACAAATGTATTTAGAAGACTGTTATTGAATTTGACTGTCCATTATGTTTCCTCAAGTTATTTAGTTATGTATCACAACTTGTTAGTCATCTGGGTATGACTCTTACCCTGATCCTGCAAACACAGACAGGTAGATGTAGAGGAAGGCCAAGGTGGCCATGCTGCGAGTATCCAGATTTCCATTCGACACACCAACAAAGTCACGTAGTCTGCCGACCAGCTCAGAATCCAGAGCATTCAGACTCTTCAGATCAGCTGTGAATCACAACAGCAAAATTCATACTGTACATCCAATGATTACACTTGGAATTATACCACAAGCCATACCTCTGCAATCTTTATAAGCCCTCTATGCATACAATTGTGAACACATGCATATATATACACGTTGATATACAGGTGCATCCCAAAGAATTAGGATATTGTGGAAAAAGTCCATTATTTTCAGTAATTTAATTCAACAATGACACTTTCATGTATTCTAGATCCATTACACAAAGTGAAATATTTCATGCCTTTTTTGTTTTCATTTATGATTGTACAGTATGTTCATTTATACACTCAATACGTGGGGGCTGCTTTTGCACAAATTACTGCATCAATGTGGAGCGTGGCATGGAGGCAATCAGCCTTGAAATATTTCACTACATGTGTAATGAATCTATAACATATGAAAGTTTAACTTTTTGAATTATACTACGGAAAATAATGAACTTTCCACAATGTTCTAATTCACTGAGATGCACCTGCAGTGTCACATGCTGCATGCATGTTTTCAACCTCACTCTCCAACTAGTATCATACTAGTTGGAGAGTGAGGTTGAAAACATGCATGCAGCATGTGACACTGCAGGTGTCATACTGTATGAGTCTAGTTTAGGCCCTGCCGTGGCTGGACCGTCCCTCACCAGCAGAGCCAGGTAGAAGCTGCTGCAGCGCGGTCACCTCCCAGCTCAGGAACGTGTCGATGTTCGGGAGGTTGATGCACACTTTGCCACTGGATGTGGGCTGCAGCCGTAGATATGTCCGCAGGTTTAAACTCACTGCCAGAGCCACCTACAACAGATGAGTGAAAGTTCTCACTTCTTGTTATCAGTTGATATCATAGTTTATTTATATTATTTTGTTTAGCTTGCAATTTAGGTTCAGTCATCTGCCTCTATGTCTCCAAAACCCATGAATATTGGTGCATACTGATGTAGGGTAACAGTTGAAGATGTAACAGACAATATACTAGGTAGTTAGATTGTCATCTGAATGTAATTTTCCCTCATGCACACATGTTAGCTATAGTTATTTCATTGACAACTTCCAATGGCTGACTGAGTCGAAGGTGGTGCTTACCTTGCCATGCACTACTGCGTGCTCTCCGTGGAGGATGACTTTCCCCGGGGCAGATACGATGCACTCCTTCAAATGCATTTGAATAATAACCTGAACCTGAAACAAAGTAAGGAAATGTTTATGATTTTATCTGATTGTAGGATAGGCAATCCATTAGCTAGCTAGCAATGTATGCATACCAATCAGGAAGAAGAGGGGTTCTTCAACAATTTTCGACAATCTTAAACGTTTGAATCTTTAAAGTCACTCTCAGAAGATAAAACCTAGCTAATAATGGAGCCGCAATACATAGAGGGTCTGTTAAATCCGACAATCTAGTAAAGTGACAAGGTCTTGAATCCAAATTACAACACTAGACAGCAAACTGTTATCACAGTGACAATCAGCACGCTTTAGCCTGCAACATCCTATCAGCGTTTGAGCTGATGTACATATCCCTCACTATCCAATCCACATCGCGCTCTCTCCGTCGTGCCATTGGTCGTGTGATGAAGGAACCACCCCACTACCTACGGGCGCTTCAGACGGACAAAAAGCACTGTTCTTGTCAATTGCTTGTTTATTACTGGATTTCTTGCTCTTCTAGCTAACATTGGACAGTGAAAAATAATTATGTCTTCAGTGATAATCAAACTCTTTAATCTACGCTACACCATACGGACGGGGACATGTCTAAGTGTTCATTGGACAAAAGCCTCAGTTGGACAAGAAAAAAGGTCATTGCAATGTTATTCTATCGCGTTTCTAGCTAACGTAGCTAGCAAGCCACACCAGTGGTTGACCGGCTTTAGCAACGCCATTCGAATCGTCAAGCTGGATGGCAAATAGTTCACATGCACGAAGATGAGTGCACATTTTCATATATTATCATCACATGTTCCTGGGTGGCTATAAAAGGCATGCAATTACAGTGCGTAATGACGCACAATCATTGCTTATTTGGCACTATTGGAGGAAGATGTGGAGAGAGTGGAAGAATTTAAGATTCAATTCATCAACCTTCCCTACAATAACTTCCATTTCACTGGGTTCTTTTTTAATCTGTTCTGTCTGGAATCAAATTTGTCGTCTTGTAGTCAGTAGACTAATGCGACACGTGAGCCAAATTACGGGTTGATTGTTTTGGCGTGGGGAGTGAGCGCGCGGTGTTAATAAATCCGAATATTTTTGCACGTAAGCGCTTCGTGTTTCTTAGGCCACTCTTTGACGTGAATCTTCCGCACAGTTTTATAAACGAATCCCCCGTGATTGTTGGAATTATATAATTCAACGCAAAGACAATGTAAACTGCTATACCTACTACTTCCAATGACTTCTTATCTTCTTTCATGAAAGCACGTCATGATAACGTGTCCGTCTGACTTTGTTTTACCTTACCCAGTTATTCAACTGAGGCAGACAGCAGAATCCCAAAAATATACACTAGAACTGGAGACAAAGGTGGGTTTGCCTGCCTTTACATGCTCTGAGACTCCAGTCACCGCATATACATCATTATTCTAAAAGAAAAGCTGTGCTGTTCCCATCTATAGGCTTCTCAAGCACATTCACTGGAGAGAGAAGACCAAAGGAGGATCACGTGTTTGAAGCATTGGGAACAGCAGATGAGTTGTCATCAGCTATAGGGTATAATTCAGTACAGTAGACAGTACAGTTCATAGTATTTATCTTTGAATCCTGCATAGGGAAAGTGCTTCACTGTTTTGTTGTCCTCTGCAGCTTGGCCAGAGAGTTTTGCATTGACAAAGGTCATACATTCACCGACCAGCTGGACAAGGTCTGAATAACTATAACAAATAACCTTTGACAATTGATAAACATGTATGCAATGCAATGTACACTTCATAGTTAATTTTGTTCACCCCACAGATTCAGTGTGTTTTACAAGATGTGGGATCAAATATTGCCACACCTCGGTCATCTGCAAGAGAAAGTCACATAAGTATATTAACATAATTATTAAATACATATTAATATTGTTTATTAATACATGCACATACATACATATTCATGTTGTGTAAAACATGTCTTCATTCATATTCAATGCAAGCTGTTCATGATGTAAATCCTCCCCTTTGTAAACAGAGAAAACCAAATTCAGCATCCAGCCAGTAGCAGACCTGGAGAGCTGGATTGATCAATTCACAGAGGAGCTTCCACCGCTGACTAACTTCATATTACCTGTGAGTCTGCGCACTCTGGAACCACACTACATTACAGAGCTACTTTGTGAAAACCTGTCTAAAGCCCTAACTTAATTATGGATACTTTGCTGACAGTAGGTCTTTTTGCTGACAGCGCATACAAATTGTGTACAATGGCTTGCTGTGCTGTCTACAGTGCTATGATCATAACTGTTTTTCAGTCAGGCGGAAAGAGCAGTGCAGCCCTGCATGTAGCCAGGACGGTGTGTCGGCGAGCTGAACGCAGGTCAGTTTCACCTAGAGCCAAATTAGTCTAGTCCAAGGACCATAAAACTATCCAATGACCTAATATTAACATTCTGATATTGACCCCCCCCCCCCACACACACACACACTCACACACCATTTTCCCACAGAGCTTGCTTTACTGATTGGAACATGTTCTTTTTCCAGTGTTGCTCCAATCGTGCGCTCAGGTGAAGCTGATCCTGATGTGGCCAAATTCCTGAACAGGCATGTACATCAACATATATAGATATAATAATAGATATATACTACTACTACTACTGCTGCTGCTACTACTACTACTACTACTACTACTACTACTACTATATAATGTTAGTATAATGTGTGCATAACATGTTCCCCTGCTGATAAACATCAATTTCACATTCTCCATCAGATTGAGTGACTACCTCTTCACCGTGGCCAGATATACAGCCATGAAAGAGGGGAACAAAGAGAGGATTTATAGAAGGCCTGAATGACAGGAGTGAGTGTTTCTATAGGACAGCTGGATTTACACGGACATGGGGTCGTTTGAGACCTTAAACTGGGTACAAAATCATGATTGAACATTTTGAATAAACACTTGTCCAAGTTGGATACTGTCCCAGACCCTAAATCCATTGCACTGAACATTTGATTAGCTGGGAGATCACCAATAGCAACACCTGGCATGGTAGGATCCACCAACAAACACTTATTATGTTACATATATATATATATATATATATATATATTACACAAACACATAATTGCAATTAATGCCAGAATTTGTTGTGTTTTGGGGAATGTAAGCACACTGTACCTTCTTATATATATAGATTTATTCTCCAGAATTGTATACCACAAAAGGCTTCAATAATGTTAATGATGTTAATGATCTATGTCAGAGATAAGGTAATTACTTGTTAGGTGCCTAGTGCATATCAACACAGCAGCACAAGGGTACTGAATGCCGCTTGGCTGCCAGGGCTATCCATGCTAGGCTACAGTATATCCATGGAACAAGACAGGCTTCCTCATCCCACACGGCTCTGCCATCACACCCCCACACTGTGTCATCACAGGATCTGGCACCAGCCGGGGCTGCTCCTGGACAGGCTGCTGGCCCAGGTCATCAGGGACAGATTGCGGTCCTCGTAGGGCGGGTAACGCAGGTAGGTGATGGGATCGATGCGCGTGCCTCTGAGCAGACATGGCTTCCTGTGAGAAAAGGTGTCAAAGCTGTAGCAGCCGTGGTAGGAGCCCATTCCGCTTGCACCTGTCACGTTCAAACACAGTCAGGGTTATTATCATGCATTTATTCGCCGCGGTGCTTAGAGGAAGCTAGGGATGCACCGATTGCAAAATTCTGGGCCGATGCCGATGTTTAAAATAACAATCCAGCCGATGGCCGATGTTTATTTTATTTAATTTTTATTCCCCCTTTTGTGCCAGGGAAACAAAGAAATGAAGTGTTTGGTTCCAAAATGCCGATTTTTATTTCACTTTAATTTGTAAGCAAACTACACGTGCATTTGCGTCGTTACGTCACGGATCTTCTCCGAATCTGCAGCTGGGTAGGCTACGTTTTGCAACAAAAAAAGACTTAATTGTTGCGACATAACATCGGCCACTACCATCGGTGAATGTCATTTTATTTGCCGATGGGCCGATGGCACTCAACAAGGCCAACATCGGCCGATGCATCGGTGCATCCCTAGAAGAAGCTCATCCGTAGGCCCTGGCACAGACAGTCTGGGGTGGAGACCTACGGTACTGTATTGGGTAGCGGATCTGGCAGGGACAGTAACTCACCCACTCCCCCAAAGGGAAGGACCACCATCAGACTCTGAAGGATGCTGTCGTTGGAGCAGAAGCTCCCGCTCGAGGTCTCGCTCATCAGCCTGAAAGTGACCTGCAGGGCAGGGAGGAGGGAGTTGAGAAGCGTGAAAAGGCTATGCAGAGTGGCTAGGCCTTTTTTTTCTGTAAAACTACTGAATAACAATGTGTTACTCATTGTAGGCATGTGTAAATATGCAGTATGTGTGACTGTTTGTTTAAACAGAGTAATATGCCATTCACCTTACTGTTGCTAGAGTAAGCATACATGCAGAGAGGTTTCTCCCTCTGATTAACGAAGGCGATGGCCTCATCCACACTGCTGACCGTCAGGATGGGAAGAACCGGGCCGAACACATCATGCTGCATGATGGGGTCTGAATCTATCACGTCCGTCAGGATTGTTGGAGCTTCACATGCAAAGATGAGGACACAAGACATTTCAAATGATCATAAATGTACATGGACTAGATTTTAGTTACAGTAGGTAAAGAAAGAACAAAACACTGTTCCCGTCAGCTACACTTATATATGACCTATGTATATATTACCTATGTATTTCTCGGCCTCAATCACCTGGCCGCCCACAGCCACCTTGCCAGACCTGGCGAGCAGGTCCCTGGTGCGGTTGAAGCTCTCCAGGTTGCCAATGCGGCCAAAGCTCCTGGACTCGCGGGGGTCCGAGCCGTAGAACTGCAGCAGGCAGAGGCGCAGGGCCTGCAACAGACGGCTTTGGGCCTCCTCGTGGCACAGGACATAGCCTGGTGCCACCACGCTCTGCCCGGCGTTATGGAAGCGTGCCCAGGCAATGCGTCGCGCCGTGGTGTTGATGTCACACTGCTTGTCCACGTAACAGGGATTCTTGCCACTCAGAACCAGGGTGACGGGTGTGAGGATGCGGGCTGCCGCCTGGGCCACCCTGATCCCCTCCTCCCTGATTCCTGGAGAGGGACAGACATGGGCCATATACGTGGTGATTCAACACAGCATATACTGTACAACTCCTCATAATGTACTGTAGATTAACAAACTGATTCATGTAAAATGGTGACGATCACATCAGCTCTCAGCTAATCTGTACCTGTGAAGAAGACATGATCGAATTTGAGGTCCACTATATCAGCCAAGTTAGTCACTCCTGCAAGGATCACATGGAAGCACTCCTTTGAAGAGAACAGCAGAGTATGTTAGCGGAACTGCCAAGTTCAGACAGCCAATATGAACCACCTAGAAAAGAGCATCCCCTCCAATACCGTAATTATGAGATAAATAGTTACAATTATGAGAAAAAGACATAATTATGAGGTAAAAAGTTGGAATTATGAGAAAACTAATAACTAGATAAAAAGTCTGAGATTTTAAAAATCGAAATTATGAGAGTCATAATTATGAGATAAAATTGAGATTATGAGATGGAAAGTCATAATTATGAGAAAAAGTTGTAATTATGAGATAAAAAATCGAAATTATAAATTAAAGTCATAATTATGAGATAAAAAAAATTTGGATTATATATCATAGTTATATTTTTTTAAATCTCAATTTCAATTTATTATCTCATAATAATTATGACTTGCCATAGGAATATTTTTTATCATCAAGGGTAAAAAAAAAATAAAAAAAAAATCTTTTACTGGCAGAAATGGGTTAACATAGTCATTTATAAAAAAAATAACAAAACAAAAAAACACAGAAAAAGGGCACTTCAGTAGGAGGACAAAACAGCAGGTGCTCAAGCCCCCTCTGAGGATCTGTGTAACTCACATTGTCGAGGTAGGAGGGGAGGAGACGGTGCAGGAGCTCCGCAGTGTGAGAGCTATGCTCTGACGGGTTGATAATGGCACAGTTTCCTACCAAGACAAACACATCGGCATGTAGTGATGTAACAATGGCATGAACAAAAGGCTGAGTGAGTGCATGCTCCGTCTTTACCTGCAGCGATGGCCCCCACGAGGGGAACCAGACAGAGCTGGACAGGGCTGCACCAAGCCCCCACGATCAGCACAACCCCCAGCGGCTCACTAACCAGCATACAGTCGTCCAGCGTGTAGGCCTACACCAGTGAGAGGAATGCAGGAAAGAGGGGCTCAAAATAAGCAGCCAACAGAGAGAACTCTAGTCACGGGTAAAGCCTGGGTAGTCATCATCAGTTGACAGGCGGATAATAGAGGAGGAACAACATTGTAAGCTTGAAACAGAGAAAGCCTGCCAAGATCCCACTACTAATCTCAATCAAGAGAACATCTCCGCTGTCTCCCCGGAACAAAGCAATGCATTGTGTGGAGGCTGCTGGAGTATTTCTTTGTATTATGTTATAAAATGATTTTAGGAATATATTTAGATATTCTATAGCAGAATTTCCCCACCTAGAAACCCACCCACACAATCTCACCAGGTTCCTCTCCACCCGCTGTGGCTCCATCCACTTCTTGAGGTTATTGATGGCATGAAGAGCCTCATTCTTCACCAGGATCAGCTCTGACATCACCGTCTCAAACCGCGGCTAGCGAAACACAGCACACACCCAAGTCTAAAGAACACATTCTCTTTGTAATATCTGACTACAGCCAGAGTGATCGGACATTCACAGCAACAACCTGGAGTATTGTCCCTGTACTCCCACCTTATGGAGGTCCCTTCCAAGTGCTTCCACAAAGTCACCCTCGTGCTCCATCAGCATGCGCACTATGGCCTCCAGCTGGGCCTGTCGGAAGTTCTCCTTGAGTGTGCGGCCGGACTGGAAGGCAACTCTGGCCCTCTTCAGCAGCTCCACAGACTCCAAAGGATGGGTCTTCAAACAGATCTCACCCAACTTGGGCCTGCAGAACACAAGACAAGCAGACCAGTCAGTTGTTCACTGTAAACCTGCCTTACAAATGTGGCAAGCTAATTGCAGATTCAGAACTTTGAACACACCTTATACTTTTTAACCTATGCTACTGTACATCCATATCAACTGAAACAAGTGTGAATGTGCCCCTAAGATGGCCATTCCTCTGAGTCTTGCATGGCATGGTCTTGTTTTCCCACTTATGTTCCTTCTACGGTAATTATGTTAGTCTCTCTAAACTACCTTAATAAAGTTAGCAGTCTGGTGAGTGTAGGCCAGCCCCCAGTAGAGGACAAAGGGAATCAGAATAGATGCAAGAAATTGATTAAATTATGTCCAAAATAAACCCACAATTGATTTGAGTCATATGATAATCAGCAAAGAAAGGAAAAAGTGAATACTTAACACCAATTCTGCGACTATTTACAATCGTCACATTTTATATGAATTCGATTAATATAAGTTCTTCAAGAATGTTTTAGAAATTTGTCCATCATAAACAGAGTGTATTTTTGTGTCATCAAAGTTTTGAGGGCACACTTACCTGCGCAAAGCTTTGAACCATCGCGCTGGAGAAGGACTTGGTGGGCTACTCATGATTCACTGATTCACGGAGTCCAGAGATCTTAATAAAAATTAGTCTTTAGTAGTTGTTTTCCCCCCAATTGGCATTAAAACTCTGCTGGCGATGCAACTGCGCTCAAGTGCAGCCCGAGCAGGTTCAACTAGTGGCTCGAGCATGCGCAGTAACAGCATAAAGCCACAGAACTTCAGAAAAAATGTGAGAGAAAAACGGATGTGTGGATATCCCATGGATGTATTAATTGAATAGCCTATAGGGATATCCTCACACACATAACTGTCCATTTGTCAGCCCAGAGCTGCACTGATTAAAACTAAAATTGACGTTTTATTCCGTTATTTTCTTCAACTCTGCTGCTGCATTGCTGCACTGAATAGATTAGATAAATTCTGGATCCGAATCAACAGGTGCAAGAAATTAGAAAAATCACGTGATCACGAGCAATAACAGGCCATAAACCTACTGTACTGTATCAGGTAAATGCAAAGAATAAAAATAAATAAAATATACACGCTTAGGTTGTTAAAGATTTTTATAATTAATGGTTTATGATTCAACAATAGTGTTAATGTTTTACAGCAGACGTTATCTTACACATGGGACGTGTTTTACACTGGAATAGCCTTTTCAACAACTTGTATTTCACATAGTGCAACCAGTTTAAAAGACACTTTCAAAAAAGAAGGAGACAGTTTCACGGGAGTAGCCTATGTTGCACTTTTCCTGGATTCTTTTGTTAATCATAAAAAGAGTCATATACTCATATAGCTAGATTTCATGACATCATTTAGAACTGATGAGTGACCTCATCAAACACAGACAGAGCTTGTGAGTCTCTCTTGCCCACTGGAGACAACTCATTGCAGCTCCATTTTCATACTGTATAGCGTTATTGGTTGCCACATAGCCTAAGACTGCTTACAGTAAAAATCAATTGAAGGGGTAGATTTACAAGACACATTGAGATGAGTCAAATTTTGCAGTGCTTAAGTAGGGAGGGGTAAAGCCTTCATCACAAGCCCAGATAGCCTTTTATGTTTGAGTATGAGTCAGTGAAGTTGATATTATTCAATCAACTGGAAAAGAGAGAAAAACTACACATTAGGTTTAAACACTTACTGTCTCTTCACACAGAGAAGCAGATTATCGGTAGATTTCTTTCAGTTAACGTACCATCAAGCCAGTGGGAATACACAGTTGGCTGCATACTGGTCAAATGATCATCAGAAAGGTGTGGTTACATTTCAGTTAAGTAGGTGATCAACCAACCCATGACATCATGTAGCAGGGTTAGCTCCCTGTCTGAGCATGGCTCTACGTAGCTTTACACTGCACAGAGAGCATCCTAACAGCCACAAAGAAATGCAACCAAACCTTCCTCGCTCGCTAAATCAGCGGTAGGGGTGTGGGGTGTGTCTGAATTGTCTCCTCAAAGCTGGATCAAGAATCCTAACAAAATGCCTTGCTCTGTATTTATGGCTTGGTTCCGAGAGACACAGGTACACTCGAGATCAAACGACACTGTTGAACATGTGTGAGGGGGACATACAAGAGGCACTCAGCATTATTCAGAGGTGTGGTTAGAAATCTTAATTTGTAACTTTGTAGACAGACAAATGTTCTTGATTGACTTCACTGGTATAGATTCTATGAGGGAGGGGCCACAACCAGAGACATGCAATGCAGAATAATAATGTCTGCTGGATTGTGGTTAGGAATAGCAAATCATATCAAAACCATTCTAGTAACAGTGTTTGATCCATAATCAAAACCAAAAGTAGATATTCATAAACAGTTTACGGTTGTGATGGACATCCTTGTCTGTAGCAAACAACAGCATGGGTGAGAGAGAAATAGTTTTCAGTCATAAATGCATTAGTGTGAAAGAACTGTAGTTCTTGTTTGGGTACACTGTCATGTAGAGAAGAGAAGTAGGCTACAGGGCCGTAGACTCAGTAAAATGTAGTGTGTTTATGGGGAGAAAGTAGACTGATGTCACCCTTAACGAGGGACCCACTATCCACATATGACTACAGGCGTCAACACGTGACCTGTTGAAGGTCCGATCTTCTTCATGAGAGTTGAACATGAGGCAGTGATTTGTCTTCTCTTTATAAAAGGTGCTTTCATCGTGTTCCACAAGCGTTTTTAAGACTCATCAAAAGTGGAAAGTTGTCCGGATAATATATTCCAGTATAATAAAGCATCCCTTGGTTTTTCTCAAGTGAAGAGTCAATCACGTGTCTAATGGCTTGCATTGCATCTATATTGCTTTCCAGTTCACTTGACATGGGAGTGTTAGATCCAAGTATCATTCTGTTAAGCCTGAGAAATAGTAAAGACAGCCACTGTTGTATTTTTTTTTTTACTTGTACATGTACATGGTTACATGTAGGGTTGGATATTGGAGTGGCAGAGAGCAGAGTAGAGCAAGCTCTCACCTGCAACCACAGCATATCCTTCTTTGCTTGTTTTTTTCTCTCCAGAAAGTCATCACTCCAGCACGAGCAATGGCTGCCGACACCCCAGAAATAAATTACGTTGTTGTCATGGTAACGCAGGCAGCGATGGGCCGGGGGTTCCCTCGAAGAGGAGCTTTCGGGTTGATAGGGGTGGAGAAGAGTGGAACCTATCCAGCTGTAACAGGCTGTGACCAAGGGAAGGGAGTGCTCCACTGGTTTGACTGGCCTTACCCAGACCTAGTTGGGGTTCCAACTAGGGATTCCTAGTTTGGGTAAGGGGGCTCACCCAGCCCCTGGATTGTAGGCTGTCCTGGTGCAGGAGTTAGGAGAGCTCGAAGCCTGTGTTCATACTGATGGCGTAGCGCAGCTTGTCCCTCAGGATGCTCTTCTTGCTGTAGTTGGGCAGCTTGAGGAGGTTGAAGCAGGTGGAGGAGGTGGGGAGCCGGCCGCCTGGCTCCTTTTTCCTGATGGTGAAGAAACCCCTGAGGACACTGCCCAGGGTGTCTCCTGTGTCCTGGAGACAACATAAACACAGCCGTCGAGAACTCAGAACAAGTTTACCTAGAGTTGTTGGTTGCTATTTCCTTCTATCCGTGTTCTCTCACCTGGTCGTCAGACACCTCCACACAGCGGATGGAGAAAGGAGGTTTGAGGTAGGCAAAACCTAGGAGGGGCGGCCTTGAGCAGCTGGTAACAAACTGTGAGATCGAAACAACAAGAGGAGAGGATTTAAGTGGAAATTGAGGGCATTCTAGTTGGAAGTCGAAACATCAAGATCTTATTAAAAACGAGAAATGGTGCTCAGTGAGCACAGACCTCCACCCCTGAATGCATTTTGTGGCTCTGTGCACACCGCAATTGAATGGGTTGAATGGGAATCGGTCTGATAGTTGTAGCATAAACGTGGTCTAAAGAATGAATGGAGGTGAATGGCTGGCCGTGTTTGGGCGGCTCGTGGACCCGCCCCATCATTCCGATCTGCTCCAAAATTTAATGGGTTCTAAGGTGGTCCATGCTACACCCTTCCACCGAATTTCCTGAAAATCAGTGTTTTTTGTGTAATACTGCTGATTAATTATATCAATAATCAAATAATAATAATAATAACAACAACAACAATAACAATGAAAGCAGCAGCTGTTGCTGACCTTGAGGAACATGGCCCTCTCCTCAGAGGTGAAGTCACTGGACAGGATGTCCCACAGCCAGATGATGACTCGGTGGCTGCTGTGGAAGCCTCCGTAGTACACAGTGTGTTTCCTGGTAACCAGACCAATCATGTCAGCAAGCAGCCTGTACTCACCTACAGGTACATGGTACCACATGGCAGTCACTTGCACATCATTTGTAACTACGTGAAGATTGCACACAAACAGGATTGCTCACAAATGTTTGAGCAGCAAGACGTGATGAAACTAAAACATAACATGCCAAAACTGTACTGTCGGGGTGTGTGTGTGGGGGGGGGGGCGGGGTCACGTACTTGAGGTCGTCCAGGTCAATCTCGGCGTTGTCCCCGGAGACGAGGCGCTGGACCTCGGGCGTGGAGAACATGTGGAGCCACTCTGGGTTGATGATGCTGCGGAACCCTCTGATGAAGCCTGCGGTCTGCTCCTTGATCTGGGTGTGCATACGGAAGTGGGCCATCAGGTGGATGTAGCTGATCCTACAGGACAGGAGAGGTCGGGTCAGGGTCAGGGGGTCACAAAAGACACAAAAGCGCACAGTCATGGCGCAACAATGACATTAGTTGTTAAAGCAAAAGACGGTATGGACTGTTGACGTGCCGTAACTAACATAATCAAACTGGATCTGCATTTGCTTACTTGTTCTCATTGGTAACCTGCATAGTCTTTCCTCCGGGTATCAGCTCGTGACAGACCAGCTGTGAAGGAACCTCAGAGAGCGTTAGAAAGTGTAGAGGATTTTAATCTTTCAGTGTTCTTTATGTATCTGAAGCTTCAGTTCTCACCTGCCCCATGACATCCTCATCATATGATAGCGTCAGTCCAAGATCACTGACATCCCCATCGTAGCGCTGCACATTTGATAAGACGAAGGTCAATCAAATACCAGATACCACATAGGTACACATAAAAAATAACTAAGGGAAAACTAAGTCAAGTTATTATAAAATGAGGGAACACTGAAAGGAATGGGACACCGAAGTGTCTATGTGAGAGTATTGGCCGTGGGTGACCTCTGACCTTGATAGAGGTGAGGTTCTTGTAGAACTCGGAGTCCAGAGATGGCAGCTCGTCTATGGAGCTGTAGAAGGTGCTGTGATGGTGGCCTAGGACCTGGCTGAGGAAGAAGGAGGCGAAGGGCACGTCCACCACAATACCCTGGACACACAAACAGCACAGAGCAACGGTCAGGGAGAGAGGACAGCACTTCCGCCCAATACATACTATACTTCCTATACTATACTATACTTCCACTATACATACTAATCACGGCCATTACATATCATGACACTATGTGTAAAGAGAATTGTTCTTGTGGCTTTCAGCACTTAGTTGTTACATTTCATTGGTTGTATCGCTATACAAATAAAGCTTTGATTGATTGATTGATTGATTGATTGGTCCAAATCATACCTCATACATGGCTTTTCCCAGCATCTTCCCCACAAACTCAAAGAGCTGCAGGTGGTTCTCATGAATGTAGGATGTCGGGGAGGGGTACAGCCTCTCATTTCCACTGGTGGTCTGCGAAAGAACATCATCATCGTCATTATCGTCGACGGCACCGTGGTTCCCCAACAATAGTGGCAAACGGTACCTTAAAGAGGTTGAGAGCTGGGTTGAACACTTTCTTGATGATCTCTTCCAGAAACTCCTTGAAAACGCCGTCCTGGTCAATCCCGGCCTCGTCCACTCCGAGGTCGTTGACGAACTTCACACGTATGACGCCTTTAATGGAGTTGACGGGCAGCCGACGGAGCTGGTCGTATCCGTCCTAGAGAGACGCACACATGAGCTGTGTTGGGAATCACTCCCTATTCACTATATAGTGCACTATATACATGTAGGGTGTCAGCCATTTTGTTTGTAGTGTCCGAATTCTCCACGGAATTTTCGTTCCCTATATAGTCCACTATTTATTATCCACAATTCACCTTGATTTGCAGGGAACAGTGCATGTACCCTACATTTTCTCCGTTCCCTAGGTAGTTCACTACATGGTGAACCCTATATAGGGAATAGGGAGTGAGGGAACGAGGGAGCGATTCCCAACACAGCTATGGAGTCGAACCAAGGTTGGCCTCTGGTGGAGACGTCACTGCTAGTCATAAAACTGACACTACTTTCCTTGCCAGCCTCCTGTGACGTGCTGAGGTGACAGCTACTACAGCTCCACATACCTCCAGCATCCGCGAGCGGCGAATGGTGATGTGGGTGACGTGAGGAGAGGCGGAGCTCGTCTCCACCAATCCCAGGCTTTCCTTCTCCTTAGTGACGATGTTCCGGAACAGTAGGACCCTCTGGAAAAAGCGACCGTAGAATGAAGACACCACACTGGCACGGCTAAAGCAGGAAGGAGCAGTGACACGACAAATTCACCGGGGGGTCAATACCTCCTCCCTGTTCTCTTACGTTTTTATGAGGGATGACATGAGGGATGTACTGCAGTATCAGCTGGGCTCTCCTCTTGCCCTTCTCCAGCTCCTGGAACAGGACGCTTGGCTTCAGATCCCTGGACACACAGGAGGATAGATGTCAGCCTATTATAGCTACGCTCGCCATCAGCTACAACTCATCACAGTGATTCTCCTTCGAAAGGCTTTCGACCAGCGCGGGCGTATAAATCCCAGGCGCTGCTGGGGTTGAGCTTGTGTCGGCAGGCCGGCCGCTCACTTGCGCAGCCAGTGGTCATCAGGGGAGAACTTCCTCCGGCAGTCCCTCTCGTAGAGCACCATCAGCCAGCCGTGGACACTGTGGAACAAGTCCAGCTTCTCCCCCTTGGCATTCTCTGTCACAGACAAACAACATGAGCTCCTTAATCAGCTTAAACCAAAGTTTGACTGAGGAAATTAAGGAGGGGGAGGGGGGGGGGGGGCAGCACACTTACCTAAAATGCCGTCCCAAATCATCTTGTACACAAATGTGTTCAGGAACGAGGAGATGGTGACAAGCTCTTCGGTTTTGAAAGAGATCTGTTCCTCGTAAACCTCAATGTCGTCCAGGATTCTACGACAGACAGAACGTGACACAGACTGATTGTGGGCACTGACCAACTGACCTAGTCGTGTTTCGACATACAGTATTTGTCTTTTCGAATCAAGCTTACGTGATGAGGTGACGTGAACAGTCGCAGAAGAGCATGAGCATGGCCAGGAGCTGCTTGGACTCCTCCGTGTCGTTGTTCAGACACTCCAGGAACAGCTTGAGTCCGCCCTGGGGACCCAGCTCACAGATGAAGGCCCACAGCTTGGGCAGCAGGTCATCCAGGTAGGTCAGGCCTGAGAGAGCACCAGGGACAGAGACCACTGTGAACTGTGTGTGTGTGTGTGTGTGTGTGTGTGTGTGTGTGTGTGTGTGTGTGTGTGTGTGTGTGTGTGTGTGTGTGCATACTGTACATGTGTCTGTTTACAGTGCGTGTATGTGTTTTGAGCCTACCGGTGAGGATCTGCAGTCGTATCTGTGTGAGTGTGGTGAGGGCCGTCTGGTAGAGCACACAGATACTGCACACTTTCTGCACCTCTGCTGAGTCCACCCTCTTCCCCCCAACAGGCTTCAGGATGTTCCGAACTGAGGCGGATTTCTGGAACGCCCGCTTAAAGAGACCTAGTAGGAGTGGTCAAAACAATAACACTTCCACATCAGTGATTTATAATGGACCGGCTGCCAATTGCATCTTATGTTAAAAGCTGTAACATCAGTAACTACTGCAAATGTGACTCACTCTTGACTGGCAGGTTGTTCTGTGACGTGGTTGGCTGTTGAGGTGGAGGGGTGGGCTCTTGGCTCTCCAGCTTTTTGCTGAGGACGTCACTAAAGAGGGTCCTGATCACAGGAACGCCCCACAGGTACTGCAGTTGTCTGGTCACCAGCGGCATGGACTCATTCAGACTGGGGACAAGAGAGAGAGGGGAGAGAGAGAGAGAGAGAGAAAGAAAGAAAGAAAGAAAGAAAGACAGACAGACAGACAGACAGACAGACAGACAGACAGAAAGAAAGAAAGAAAGAAAGAAAGAAAGAAAGAAAGAAAGAAAGAAAGAAAGAAAGAAAGAAAGAAAGAAAGAAAGAAAGAAAGAAAGAAAGAAAGAAAGGAAAGAAAGAAAGAAAGAAAGAAAGAAAGAAAGAAAGAAAGAAAGAAAGAAAGAAAAGAAAAGAAAGAAAGAAAGAAAGAAAGAAAGAAAGAAAGAAAGAAAGAAAGAAAGAAAGAAAGAAAGAAAGAAAGAAAGAAAGAAAGAAAGAAAGAAAGAAAGAAAGAAAGAAAGAAAAGAAAAGAAAAGAAAGAAAGAAAGAAAGAAAGAAAGAAAGAAAGAAAGAAAGAAAGAAAGAAAGAAAGAAAGAAAGAAAGAAAGAAGATATCAAGAAAATTCCCAGTGCCTTCCAGTAGTTTATACCACATGCAGGCTCTGAGGAGCTCAAACTGACCCGTAATCAACGGTTTGGGAGAACCAGCCCAGGACTGGGTGCCAGTGTGTCAGGTTTGACTTCTTCTGGGACACGTATCGCTGGCAGTAGGACAGCATGTCGGTCAGGTCCTTCACAAAGTGGTTGGCCTCCTCCTCCAGCACCTTCTCACTGAGGAAGCCCAGGTGGATCAGGTTACCTGCAGAGGAAACGACGGATCAATTCCACAGATCAATGAAGAACAAAGAACAACACAGGCGAAAACCTAGGAAACTCTCCTACCCAATAAGCACAGAGTGTGGCTCCCCTCCAAGCACACACAGATGTCTCCACACTGCTCCTCTCGGCTCAGGAACAGGATGAATTTCCTCAGCAGGTCATGAGTCTGGATGGAGGCCATGCACTGCCCAGCACACAAACAAGACATTCCCAGCCAAACATAATCAACACCATCTTTACAGCGCCATTGATCAGCCTATACCGAATACAGAGCATCTGATCTACTAGCATGTCTGAGTTGATCCACCTCTGGTGTGAGCACGCTGAGGTGGGAGATGACGGCTGGAACGGACATGATGTGGATGAGGAAAGATCTCAACAGGTTGTCAGAGAAGTGAGCAGCGACGACCGGTCTGGAAACAGAAACATGTTAGCGCCACCACGTTTTAAATCACAAACTGATTTAGACTTCTTTGTCCTATAAAATAAACCATACCATCAATATGTGCAAATGCAATTTACGCATGATTGATGTTGATTGTTCATAAGCAAATCAGGAAAATACAACAACAATGGAGTGGCCTGCTGCCCATGGCAGTGGTGTTGCTCAGACAATGAACCATCTGAAAGGTTGACTGAGCATCTATAGAAGACACACCTTAATGAAAGAGTGAATATAGCTGTGAGGGTGCCCTTGGAGAGCGAGGGTCTGGAGCGGGCCAATCCGTTGGTGAGAAGAATCTACACAGGAAACCCAAAAATGTCAGGTAAGAATTACATAAATGAATCATAGTATAGTCATGATATGAAGAGTGATGGAGGATGTATCGTGTGTAGCAGTACCTGCATGACAGAGTAAAATCCCTTTTGATTTAGATATCCCATGATGTTCTCACAAATACGAGTAAGTGCTGGTCTGAGAGCCTCTCCTGGAATGGGGAAAGGGAAAAACATTTGTAGTTTGGTTTCATAAACATGCCGTGTGATGATGGAGGATGTGTGTAAAACATAGTTGGGTCTGGCACTGACCTTTCCCTCTAACTATTTTCCAGCTTAAAGTGTCGGTGAAAGTCACCAGCATGGTGAGGTACAGAGTCACCAGTTTATTGTCCTGCAGTATGTCAGGCTACAGGAAACAGACAGGAAGATTATGCCATGTTGTAACATTTCAATATTTCAGTCTTCAAAACCATTCACCTATTACAATGAGAATCATCAAAGCATCCAGATTTACCTTCAGCTTTTTCAGCAATTGACAGGAGACCCACAGAACATCTTTAATCTGCTTGATCCAGGGAATGGTGAGGTCTTTGGAAAGTGCCAAGGACACATACCAAACCTAATAACCAATAGAGAGAGAATTAAGAAATGTCAATGAGACAGACTGGATTTATTAAGATCTGTACTCAAACATAATGTGAACAGATAATTTTGTAACATACTTACTTTGGGCTCGTTTTCAACGTCCATGCTGGAAAGTATGGAACGACAAAGCTTCTCGAATCGCTGCAGAGGAAACAGTAGACTTTAATTAAATCATTGTTTATTCAAATTACGCCCTCAGCTGAGCACTACAATTATACGTATAATCTGAGGCAATTAATATTTTTTCTCTGGTGGAAAATATTTTAGACATTAATTAGTTCTGTATTAAACATTATAATCAATAAGTGAACTCACCTGCTTATCATCTTGGCAATAAATGAATAATAACTTCCGTGCAATTTTGAAAATGGATAGTGCATTTCTTTTTGATGTCCCAGCATCAGATACTTGAAAGAAGTCATCAACATCTTTCCTGGTGAGACAGCAATAGAATACAGCACGTGTCTTATGAAGGCTAAATAATGATGACGTCTGAGTATGGATTTATTGTCATTGTAGAGGAAGGAGCCCATAATACCAAACTCTAACCTTATTTGCTTTTGGAGTTTGCAACGGCAGAGGAACCTCCTAACAAGGGCCTGGATCTGGGTGGCTGCTCGCTCCTTCTCCTTGTGCCCCTTCCTCTCCTCACGAGCCTGCCTGGCTTTATCCAGGAACTCTGACTTGGAACTCTGAGTAGCACTGAACATTTTGTGCACCCCTAATAGATTTGTAAGCAAAATTATTAGATGTAATTTCTGCATAATGAGAAAGAGGGTGAGAAAAAACATTGTCAACAGTAGATAATTTATGATCTGCAGTAACTTATTGATGTAGAGTGTATTGGCACCATAAACAACATGCTACTAGTAGCCAGACAGACAGCTGCCTTACCTGTGTGGTATTTCCCTGCCGATGTTGTCTGGACCTTCTGATTCTCTACGCTTCTCCTGTCATTTGAGCATCCTCGAGATCCAAGTTTCAAAATAGCTCAGCGAAGAACCTGTCATCTCTGAGGATAACAACACAAGATAGCTCACTAGCTAACAATAACATGATTTTGCAAGACGTTCATTGAAATCGTTGCTAGTTTGCCTAACTCGCCTGCTGTCTTTTAGTTATCTTACTACTGCCCGGAACGTGGCTTGCTATGCTACTAACGTGACATAAAGCAGAGATCTGAGAGATCAGATGATCAGAGATCTGCCCAAAAGAGAAGCTAGTTATGGATAGCTAAGTTAGCTTGCACAATACTTCGTCACGCAAATGCAATTATTACGAAAAGCGTTTTCAAGATATAATTCAAGGAGCTCAACCTTTACCAAAGAGTAAACTGAGGTTTTCTTCAAATGACATCCTCAATATTAAACACTGTATGTTATACGGTTTCAAGATGTAAACAATAACAGAAGATCCTTACAGACTGCAGCCATTAATCCTCCCACTGTCGCACTGAAATCATTCCGAGTGGGAAATCGCTTTGCCATATGTGGCAATCATTGAACTTGATTAGATTTTCACATCGCATTGTCTGAAATTGTAATTTTTGTGTTGTGTACGACATAGACAAATTACTGAACTGGTCTGGGTCTCGGATTTAATTAAAGTAACAGTAAACTGCAACCGGAATGTGTGAGGAACAGTTCCTACTGGTCATGTGAAATGGTAGTGGGGACGAATATCTGTTACTCCTTTCAGCAGGGAAATGGATAACGTAAGAGTCAGAATTATCAATTAATCTTGGAGAATTAATAGCTAGGGTGGACTTCTTGCGAATGTGTAAACTTCATCATTAATTTATTCAGCATCAGACAGGTATCGTGCACAAGAGACAGAATATTCCAGACGCACAAGAGAAGCTAGCGAACTATTGACGTCATTCTAAGTGCGAAGTGTTAATCCGGAAGTGGCTCGTTTGCTAGTTGAGCCAGTCAGTCCATCTACACCTCCCTGTTCCTTACTGGGGATAACTCATTCCGAAGGCTGTTGGGGGTTCTATGGTAAATATGAATTAATAATGGCATGATCTGACAGCACGTTATGACATTTGTTTTGAAAAAGAAAATATGTATGGTGGTGATGTCTGTGAGAAATGTGTTGATGTACTTGTGTGCTGTCAGGATGGTTAGCAGGCTAGTGCTAGCTAGCTAGCTACCAAACATAGCTTGCTAATCACTCCCTTTGATCTGCCATCATCATCATCATCAGCTGCAGGGTTCTTTTGTATACCTTGGCTCCCCATTTTCCATTATTCCTTTTCTTGCACTTGATCTGAACTGAACTGAAGTTTCATTCACCAGGAAGTGACATGCTTTCTTGATGTATCTGATTGGTCGTCCTCTGTGTCTGTTTGTATTACGTTACATTACATTACAGTCATTTAGCAGACACATTTAACCAAAGCGACTTACAATAATTGCATTTAATGTAGGCAGTCAGGGTACTACTGCTTGCAAGAAGTATATATATTTAGTTTATCATATTTTGTATATCACTATATTTAGTTTGCACCGTATTTTGTATTTGCACTGTATCTTTTGTTTTGCACTATCAATGTCTTTGCACTGTCCTGTCTTGCACCCTGTCCTATCGCCTGCAACAGCGTATGCCATTACCCTAGTCAAATTCCTAGTACTTATGAACCATATACATGCCCAATAAAACGGATCTTGAATGTTGAAATCTTGAATATTGCACCCACAAGTGCATCTCATTTTCAAACAAGTGACTAAGAGCATTATCTAGTTTGTATCTGTCCATGCCCTAACATTTTGATTACGTCATGTGCTGTCACAGGAAGAGATGTCAGGAGAGAGTGTGGTGAGCTCGGCAGTGCCAGCAGCTACGACCCGGACCACTTCATTCAAAGGCTCCAGCCCCAGCTCCAAGTATGTGAAGCTGAACGTGGGCGGAGCTCTGTATTACACCACCATGCAGACACTGACCAAGCAGGATACCATGCTCAAGGCCATGTTCAGTGGCAGGATGGAGGTCCTCACAGACAGCGAAGGTAGGCTCTGTCACACCCATGTGTAGCCATATGGGAGGGGGATCTTGGTAGCGGTCCAATCACGAATACCCTTTGTTGTCCACGTCCAGGCTGGATTCTGATTGACCGCTGCGGGAAACACTTTGGGACCATTCTGAACTACCTGAGAGACGGGGCGGTCCCTCTGCCGGACAACCGGAGGGAGACGGAGGAGCTGCTGGCTGAGGCCAAGTACTACCTGGTCCAGGGCCTGGCTGACGAGTGTCAGGCTGCGCTGCAGGTACGGTACACTCACCTGCAGTCTGACCACCCCACCACCCCACCTGCAGTCTGACCACCCCAAGTCCAGGATCTGGCTCTTCTCTCCTAGCACGCTCTTGTTGATCCTTCAAATCAAACTTTATTTGTATAGCGCATTTCATACACAGAGGCAACACAATGCGCTTTACAGAGAGCAATGGCAGGATGGGCATAGGCCCCACCCCTACATATTCCAGAGGGAAGCTAAAAAACAGTTTCACCCGGGGGCCAGAAAAGTGAGCTGTAAAAATTCTTCCCTTCGATACACCCGAATGTATCGCTCATGTTTACATTTCTGTGTTCTAGAACAAAGACGCCTATGAGCCGTTCTGCAAAGTGCCCCTGGTGACATCGTCTAAGGAGGAGCAGAGACTCATCGCTACTTCTAATAAGGTAACCCTCCAATTCACGTCCTATAGAGTGGTATCAGTGACTGTATTTGTATGTTCATGTGTGCTGTCCCATATGGACCCATAACTCCCATTGTGTCCCCACAGCCCACTGTCAAACTCCTGTACAACAGAAGCAACAATAAATACTCATACACCAGGTGAGAGTTTCCCGATATCTGATAGACAAGTGACTGGAAGAGACAATTAAAGGCTTGTATATCAGTTTAATGGCCTGAACGGTCAACTGACCTTACGTTCTGTGCATTCTCTGCCTAGTAATTCTGATGACAACATGCTGAAGAACATCGAGCTGTTTGACAAGCTGTCGCTGAGGTTCAACGGCCGCGTGCTCTTCATCAAGGATGTGATCGGGGATGAGATCTGCTGCTGGTCGTTTTACGGACAGGGCCGCAAGATCGCCGAGGTGTGCTGCACCTCCATCGTCTACGCCACTGAGAAGAAACAAACCAAGGTAATGAGTTTGTGAGACCTGGGAGGTTATGATGTGGAATATTGTGATTCGATGTCAGTGCTGTGATGGATTTATTTTATTTTTAGATTTTATCTTTATTTAGTCAGGGGAGCCCATTGAGACCAAGGTCTCATTTACAGTGGTGTCCTGGTTGCACAGCATAAAACAATATAAAATCACAATCATACATTTGACACATTTAAATACAATGACAATATTATCCAACACATACACAGACCTTGATCCCATATTCGTGAATCATATTTTTTATCAAATCAAACTTTATTTGTATAGCGCATTTCATACACAGAGGCAACACAATGCACTTCACAGAGATGAAGGGGGGGGGGGGGCATAGGTCCCCCCCTACATATTCCAGAGGGAAGCAAAAAAAAAAATCACCAAGGGGCCAGAAAAGTGATCTGTAAAAATTCTTCCCTGATCTCTCAACAAGATGATCGAGCAAGCTCCTGGAAAATGTTTGTCTATTGGCTAAGAACATTTACAGAGCAATAAGCATTGGCTAAATACTTCATAGGAGAGACATGACTATCAGTAGAGTGTATAAATAGTTACAGAGATGCTGCCTATACTGTATGGTAGGCCATTATGTGTTAGCTATCCCTGTAGTATGATATTTTAGTGAATCATATAAGAAAGCAGAATAAGCATAGAGAATGTGGAGTAAACGAGGTGTACCCACAAAGCAGAGGTGGGGAGACAGAAAGCAGAGAGCCAAGAGTAAAAAAGGGGTAGGCTTGGCTGGATAGGGACAGCTGGTGACAGAGTGGGAAGGAGCTGGACTCCAGGAAGGCAGGGGGCCTCTCTCAGGACCATGGGGTGCTATTTGGAGGACCTTTGGAAGGGAAAATGTCCAAAGTGACTAAGGCGACCAATTAAAAAGTCTCCTGAAACCTATTCCATGCTCTAGGAGCACCATAACTAAAAGCAGTCTTTTCCTAGTTCAGTTTTGTCTCGTCTTCTGCAAAGATACACAATGTCCTCAGAAATCTAATTTTGTCTCCACTTACCTCCTCTTCCTCCTCCTCTTCCTCAGGTGGAGTTCCCCGAGGCACGCATCTACGAGGAGACCCTCAACATCCTCCTGTACGAGTCGCAGGATGGGCGCGGCCCCGACAACGCCCTGCTGGAGGCCACAGGGGGCGCCGCAGGGCGCTCCCACCACCTGGACGAGGACGACGAGCGAGACCGCATCGACAGGGTTCGCAGGATCCACGTCAAACGGCCGGACGACCGCACACACCATCACCAGTGACCCGCCCCCCCGTCAACAAATATCACCCCTCCACACACACACACACACACACACACACACACACACACACACACACACACACACTGCAAAACGGTCCAGGATTCCCGCCCCCAGGCTGTCTCTGGAACACGCCTGTGCCTTATAACACCGTTCACCTCTCTCCCACTTCCCCTCCGGTCTCACCAGCGTCCTCCAGGAGGGCTCTGCTGAGAGGAGATCGCCTAGTCTGAAGTGGTGAAGTCATATCCTGTCGTCGGCTATCGGCTCTGTTCTAGTGTTCTGAAGAAAATGTTTTGTTCTTCTGTGTTCGCCCCCTAGTGTCGGGCCGCTGTTCTGCGTGTTTAGTGTGGAGTATGTGAAAGACTCGTGGTCATGATGCTGGTTTTGGGTTTAGTTTTGAATGTGTTTGGTTTGCTGTACGACATATTGATTTATTAATTAGTGTTGATGCACTTGGTGGCAGTGAACCAGGCGCAGTTCGGGAACTCTCTACTAGGGGGCAGTGTTGTATCAGACAGTGTTCTCTCCCAAAGTTGCAGGCTGCAGGTTTTCAGCCTTTCATTCTTCATTTGATGTAAATGATCGTTTAAAAGGGGAGAACCTGAGCTGTGGACAGAGGTGTTGAGTGTACCAGGGTGATTGAATGATGTAGCCCAACGCTGGAACGAATGCCTGAAACCAGAGACCCCCTCCATGGGAAGAGAGGTCTGTTTCCTACAAGCTATTAACAGGCAGAGAAATTAGACCTGTCCGTCTTTAAAGCATTCATTAAGGAATGCACCGTATGTCACACGCTAGAATTAAAAATGTCTCTTTTAACAAACACAATACTTGTAGAAAGAGCTGTTTCTACAAATATGCACATGAACTATTTTACATATACTGTAAATACCGCAAATAAAATATTTACATACTTATGCAGTTGTCATTTTATTTCTCAGATTTGTATTGTCTTTGTAAGTACAAAATTATGATACATATGGCTACAAATATATTATTTGTTGCAGGAGCATCCTGATCATCTTTCATTATAAAATACGGTATGTTGAAGATGAGTACATCTTGATATCACCAAAGCTGGCAGCTAGTCAGGCTTCTAGTTTCTGCCCTTATTCACAATACAAAACTCAAATATCAACTACAGTACTTATTGTAAGCAGTTGGAATGTGAACCAATCATACACATGCTCTTTCTCCAGTATTGGATCATTATGTAAAATGTCCACCTTCAATGTCCAGCCTTCAAGTCATCTTGATTGGAAGTGGACTGATCATGAGCTGGCAGACGTCAGCGATATGAACTGAAGACTGTCCAAGACCAGGAGAAGGATAAATCAGATGTTCCCCGCAGTTCAAAGACGCCGATGCGTCCGTCGTGAGCATGTCCCCCCCCCTGAGGGGTGTCTTTTAGGTTGATGAAATATGCAGGGCTTGATTGGGTGTCTCTGCCTGGACTCTACACTGGTCACCGTGTCCTGGCGCGAGTGGACACCTACAGTACAGTGACAAAAGAGCGCTTTACTGAACAAACCTGTCATACGCAAAGCATGGAATCTGGAAACCGTTGGAAGTCTTGTAAGCTTATATTCGTAGCGCTCTGGGTTGTCACTCACCACCATGAGGTGTCCATTCTTGGCCCTGTACACCATGGGCTCCTGGCCAGTGCTGAAGTCCACAGCGCTCTCTTTCCCTGCCTGGATTTCAAACTTGATGCTGAAAAACAACATTGTATGGTATAAAAAGTTTGCCTGGCCACTCTAGAAACTTGACAGCTTCTTCCAAAGTTATTGTTTAATCCCAGCCTCTACCCACCTGCCCTGAACCACCTTGATGGCGCTCTGCTTGTTAGCTACCACGCTGAGTTTGGTCAACAGTTCAAACAAGTAGTCACACTGCATGACCAGGTCACCCTGAAGAGTAGAACACGGTATCATACAACGGATAGCGTGAAGTTAAAGATTACAGAGACACACCAACAATGAAAGCTCCCGTGTGTTTATTTGGATCAAGATCGTTGCCTTGCCTTCTGTTTGACATCCTCACATGTAATATGGAAGATAATGATTCCATCACTCAATGTACTGACCGACACACCTGCAAACAAATAAGCATTCACACTGGTCAGTGCACCCTGGAACGCTGAAGTACATCAGATCCACCCAACCTGCGGCATCGGGCATCGGTCACCTTTTAGGGAAGTGTACGGTACTCTCTGTTTGATGTTGGCGTTGTCCACCACATAGGCTGCAGCCTGGGTGAGGAGGAGCTGCCGAGGGCGGGGCTTGAACCCGTTCCTGTCGTACTTCACCACCGGGACGCTGTACTGCAGGGGGAGAGAGGGAGAGAGAGAGAGAAAGAGAGAGAGAGAGAAAGAGGGAGAGAGAAAAAAAGAGGGAGAGAGGGAAAGAAAGAGGGAAAGAGAGAGAAAGAGGGCGAGAGAAAGAGAGAGAAAGGGAGAGAGGGAAAGAGAGAGAGAAAGAGGGAGAGAGGGAAAGAGAGAGAGAAAGAGAGAGAGAAAGGGAGAGAGGGAAAGAGAGAGAAAGGGAGAGAGGAAAGAGAGAGAGAAAGAAGGAGAGAGGGAAAGAGAGAGAAAGAGGGAAAGAGAGAGAGGGAAAGAGAGAGAGAAAGGGAGAGAGGGAAAGAGAGAGAGAAAGATGGAGAGAGGGAAAGGGAGAGAGAAAGAGAGAGAGAGAGGGAAAAAGAGAGAAAGAGGGAGAGAGGGAAATAGAGAAAGAAGGAGAGAGGGAAAGAGAGAGAGAGAGAGAGGGAAAGAGAGAGAGAAAGAGGGAGAGAGGGAAAGAGAGAAAGAAGGAGAGAGGGAAAGAGAGAGAGAGAGAAAGAGAGAGAGAGGGAAAGAGAGAGAAAGAGGGAGAGAGGGACGCAGAGACTTTTGTGTATGTGGCTTATCGTTGATCAGAGGACAGGTATCTTGTACGTATCTCATATATTATATGACAAATAAAGATCCTTAAATCCTTCGGGTTTATAAAGAGATTATTTAGATCCCCTTAATTACCTTGATGCGTTCATTGCGAATCATCTGTAGGACTTTCATATTGATGTCCTGTTCACCTGGAGACAGAACATGGTTGAAATGGTTTAATTTCATCCTAACAAACAAGAGAACTTAAGCAACAACATCTAGACCACTAGGCACAAGTATCTGCTGCTCTACTGACTGATCCTGGTGTCCAGGAAGGGTTGAGCTACACTGGCTGGGTAGCTGTCCTTTTTGCCCTTGAAGATGACGCTGGTGATCCCCTTCAGTTGAAGCTGAGATGATGGGAAATTAAATCACAACGACATTAGTAATATCACTGTATCCATGAACTGGTCACACTTTACAATAAAGGTCACAAAAAACATTAGTTAACTGTTAACTAATGCTTATTGAGGGTTAGGTTAGGTTACTAATGTTAATTAATACGTTAGTTAAGGTTAGGGTTAGGTGAGGTAACCTTAGTTAACATAAATAACATTAGTAAATGGTTAATAGAGACATTAGTTAACTGTTACTTAATGCTTAATAATGTATTAACTAATGCTTATTAATGTACCCTTATTGTAAAGTGTTACCCATGAACTTTATGACGTCACTCTGAAAAGCTGCTTGTGTTATTGTTAAGCGAATAATGTGGATACCTGTGCCTTCTGCTGGGGCGTGATCCCCCGAACGTACTTCCTCACCAAGAGGCGCGTGTGCAGCTGACGCAGAATCTCCGACGACTGCGAAGAACGGAGCAAGGGTCAAGGGTCAGCGACGGCTCACAGAGAGTCCGACACGACACGCTTTTACATTCAGCGGGATAGAAAGGTCAGGTACCTCCTTCATTACGGGGGAAGGGGTTAGCCAGGTGGTTTTATCCAGGACCGTTTTGGGCAGTTGGTCTCTCAGTCTGTTCAGGTAGCTCTGTCTGACGAACGCCAGGTATTCTGAGTTGTCTGTGGTCTTGGCTTCCCCCCTGGTCATGTATCCTTTGATAAACCTACAGATACAAACGGTCAAGCTCGGTCACTTATTTCCTATGGTGACGTACAGTGGGATAACCGCTAAATGTTGGCCTCCACTATGGGGTGACCACTACATGATGGGCCCCTGGGCACAGACATGTAAAGGGCCCCCCCCCCCCACCCATTTCATTTATCGCCTTTTTGAATTTGCCCAATGAGACGGCATCCAAATCCAATTTGAAGATAATTAGAGAAATCTCACAATAAAAGCAGCTTTACCAGCTCGGTTTTGACTCGAGGGACCTAGTGGGGCGGACTTGCTTTTTGGATTTCTCAACTATGGGCCCAAAACAGTTGAAGGGCCCATATTGCATGGAGTACTCAGCCCCTCTAAAGAAGGCCTACTACAGATGAACACTCATTTAAAAAGTAACATTATAGTTTCTTCTTCTTCTTGTTATTGACATGAATGACTAAGCGACAAGAAATGGCCCCCTGAGCTCTTGGGCCCCTGGGCCTGGGCCCGGTAGGCCCGTTCGGTCATATGTCTTTGTAGAATGGTGAGTGGTTCTGCGCTAGTGTCTAAGGATGGGTCACATCTCTTACTTCTTAATGACCTTGACGGCCCAAGCTCTTCTGTCCCTCTCCTTCCTGGCCTGCACACCTCTCCAGCAGGTCTCAATTTTAGTCGCTATGGAACAGAATACACAACATATAGGACAGAACCTTTAACTCACAAAATATACAGCACGCATTATGCTCCATTGCTCAAAAGATAATGTCCAAACAAAAATACACAAACTCGCTCACCAGCTTCTTTCTGTTTTCTGAACTCTCCCTTCGCCTTGTATCCCTTGTACTTCGCCTGGATTCGCGAGGCTGGAACATCAGCGTATGATTTTGGAAATCCGCATAAAACTACAGCATTTTAATTTCTATCAGCTGTCTAGTACTCACCCAAATCATGTTTACATTTCTCAAAAGCGTCCTCAGTGGCAAAAAGTGTCCTGGGATGCCGAATAAAGATTTTTGTTCTGCAGCAAAAGGGAGAAGAAGAAGAAGAAGAAGAAGAACGGTTAAAAAGAACCGTCTGAATACGGAAGCTTGAGGAGCGATCCAGGGAAGACGACTGTCTCACCGGCCCATCTTGTACTCATCGGGCATGTATCCCAGGTGTTGGACCAGAACCTCCACCCCGTCCTCTGGAGCTCCCAACCAGTGTGGCCAGGTGGCTGGACACAGGGGCTTGTACCTGTGGAACATCACACACCACCTCATTCTCACGGACAGCTCTCCAGTGCTATGGGGGAATCTTCACTGCTTTGGGAAGTTCCACTCTTCACTCTTAACTTCCTGGAGTCAGCGAACTCTATTTAAGAAGTGAGATGAACGGGGCTGGCTCTGGTACCTCTGCAGGAAGACCTCATGTCGTCGTCGGTACGCGAAGCCCGCTCGCCTGACCCTAAGGTGTTCCATCAGCCCCAGGTACTTCACTTGGTGTCTAACCAGCACGTCATCGAACTGTCCTGTGTGTGTGTGTGTGTGTGTGTGTGTGTGTGTGTGTGTGTGTGTGTGTGTGTGTGTGTGTGTGTGTGTGTGTAGAAGAGGGTGAATTATTAATTAATTGTCCCACTGTTTGAAGAGTCCACAAGCTGGTTCTGATACTGTCCCCTCAGGAAATCTTACCTGGCTTCTTGGATTCGTTAGCCTTGAGGCAGCGAATGTACCAGGCGTCCTTAGCCATGAGGATCTCTGTCAGCCTCACAAGGCTGCTCTTAAACTGGGTGGCCACCTACAGACAAGCAGATTAATGGTCAGACTGCTCCTATAGTCCTTACGAGTTTAGCCAACGGTCAATCTGTCAAACGCACATGGCAAACAAACAGGCCTGCCACCGACAGGTAAACATCACTATACATAGATGTCGATTCAACGGGACACAGTAAATAACACAGTAAATAAAGCAACAATGTGAATTGTGTGTCTGCGTTAATGCAGAGCTGTCACTTCGTTCAGTTAAATGACGTGTGTCTGGGAGAGAGGGAGGGAGGCAGGGAGGGAGGGAGGGAGGGAGGGAGGGAGAGAAGGAGGGAGGGAGAGAGGGAGGGAAAGAGGGAGGGAGGGAGGGGGTGAGAGAGAGGGAGGGAGAGAGGGAGAGAGGGAGAGAGGGAGGGAGTGAGGGAGGGAGAGAGGGGGGGGTGGAGGGAGAGAGGGAGGGAGGGAGAGAGGGGGGGGTGGAGGGAGAGAGGAGGGGAGGGAGAGAGGGAGGGAGGGAGAGAGGGAGGGAGGGGGGGGTGTGGGGTGGGAGGGGTCAGGCTCGGTCAGTTCTCACCGTTTCTGGTCGCCTCCGGCTGCCTGGGTCCTTGCTGGAGAAGCACTCTCTGACTATGGCATTTTTAGACTGACATATCACCTACACACACACACGCACACACACACACACACACACACACACACACACACACACACACACCCACACACACACCATGAAGTTGGTAGATACTCAAGACTCACTGGGTAAATTTACTGCTTTTGCCTCCTGTATTATTTACAATAAGTCTACAGGAGAGTAAATTATTAAGGGGCCAACTGCAAAGAGTCCCTTCCCCTGACCCCACGCTTGACTCCCATAATGCCCTCTTAGAACGTTCCAGGCTGACTTACGTCTCTGAGGTTTCTATACAACAGGTCATTGTTTTTGTCCAGAAACCCTGTGAGAGGGAAAAAAACAGAACACCTGAGAGATTCTTAGTGTGAGGGGGGCGAGAGACATGTAGAGTGACATGAGCACTGGGGAGCAAAGCTGTGCCTCTGTAAGGGCCCAAACATGGCGGTTTCTCTTACCAACAACGCAGTAGGTGACCTCCCCGGCGTAGTGCAGGAGACGGAAGTCTCCCCTCTCCAGAGTCCTACGTGTCTTCTTGTCAGCCAGCTTGTGCCTGCGGTCATTGGGACAGAGAGACCGGCGACGAGTGAGAGGCATTAGGGACAGGGGCTAAGCCTCCTATTCTGTCGACTCACAGGGGGTGACGGCGCGTCGTCCGTCAGCGCGATGTTAAGGGATTTGGACTTAAGTGATAAGGGGAGGTGCTCCGTGATCAGGTTTGAATTACTCTGTTGTATTGAGAGGGGTATTGTTAACTAAAGTGGCTGCTGACTCGTAGTTGACCAAACGGACAAAGCTAGAACAGAGATGTGATGTGTAGTTGTGTAGTGACCATGTGAACAGGACTGTGGGGTGGGAAGGTACCATACTATTATACTAGGTAGGCGTACTCACGTGACAAAGTGAGGGTGGCTTCCCATCCTCTCCTCCAGTCTCTCCAGGAAGGTGAGGTCTGTGGCGTCTCCTGGTCTTAGACACTCTTCATCCTGAGGAACCAGACGTTCTATCACTATACTCGGTTCTCTTGGTATTACTCCCAAGAACAACGTACTGTTAATAATGTGAGAGCTTGGCCTGAATGCCTACAGTAGCTAGTGATTACCAGCATTGAGATGATGCCTCTGTGTTTCTCCTCCACGAGGTCACAGATGATCTTGTTGTTGAAAAACTGCACTGGTTCCCACTGGGGTTTAAAAAAAATAATACAAATACAGATGGCTACTAACCCCACACTCATCCCAAACGAATAGCATTGCTGAATGAAAACTAAAATCACTACAATATTGAATAACACCGTGATATACACTACATTATACTCTTAGTCACTTGTTTGAGATAGGAGATGCACTTGTGAGTTCTCGCAAGTAGTAGTACACTGACCTTTCTTACGTTATATGCAATTATTGTTAGTCACTTTGGGTAAAAGCGTCAGCTAAATGACTAATGTAATGTAATGTAATGTAATGTAATGTAATGTAATGTAATATGCGTTGAGTCTGACTAGGCTATCGGGTGACTGTTATGTCACCTGGTGATGGGATTCACCTCAATGCCCTCCGCCTCGTATTCCTCCTGCTCTGACTTCAGGGTCAGCTGGATGAAGAGCTGCTGCAGCTTCTCGTTGCAGTAGTTGATACAAAACTGCTCAAAGCTGGCGTGTGAAAGACAGAGTAGCAACTCTTCAACTGAATCCACCAGATCGCATCTAGTTCAAACGACTTTGTTGGAGCGGGACAAGGTTACACACCTGTTAACGTAGAAAACCTCGAAGCCGTATATGTCTAGCAGCCCTATGACCGTCTTTCTTGTTGAATCCTGGTGAGGAGATACGCAGAATCGATGGTCATAGATTGGCTGTACATTACATGTTATTATTACTCACATCTCAACTTGGCTAGTCTATGTCACATACTGTAAGATATTGTACATCCTCACCTTATTCTCCATGGACTCGTTGATCCTGTTGACCAGCCAGGTGAAGGTGCGTCCGTAGATGGCTTTAGCCAGGGCGTCTCTGGCATAGATGGCGTGGTCCTCTGTGAAGGGGCTCAGCACCTGGTTGGTGGACGTCAAGAAACAAACAGTGTCAAATAGACTACTGTACATGGAAAAATCCATGAATAGGACAGGATAGGACATAAAAAAGAGAGGACATTAAGGACAGGACATTAAAAAGATTCAAATATAAGACATATGCAGTGGGCCTCACCTCATCTGATTTGGCTTCAATCTTCCTGTAGGTCAGTCCCTCCTGGAGTACCTGGACATTGACTCCCAGCAGCTACGGGTGCGAGACACACATGAGTTGATAGTTAGTAGAAATCCCGCCGCTGTGGAGAGGTTATCTGACCTACGAAGAGAGGCGTGGCTCACTGTTGATATCCAGCGTAGCTCCGCGTTGTTGTTGAAGTTAACACAGCCTCTACTGTCAGTCTCACACCGGACGTTCCCTAAGTGGAGGACGCTTGCGATGATCTCAAACAGGTTCTGCAGAGAGTGACCGCACACTCACACACACACACACAGAGAGAGAGAAAACCGGTCCAGCTTTTACAATTTATCAATATCATTAAGTGTAGCACGGTTTCAATGAAGTAGGTTGTGTCAAAGCTGTATCAATACTGTTTTAAAAAAACACGTAACTGCACCTCACCTGTATGTTATCCTGATCAAAGCCAATGACCTGCAAAGCGTTCCTGACCGTCTTCCAGTCGTTCTTGTCGTTGATCGTGGACACGTTGGCACACTCCCCCTGTTAAAGACACGGAACAGAGATTTACAGAGCGGCCCCCACGCTGGAACCGTCCATATCAGACCGACCCCGTCGGGCAGGTTACAGTGGTGCCGTGACCATACTTGCACCAGGTAGTGGTAGTGCTGGGAGTCCCTCTCCAGGCCCAGCCGGCGCAGCAGGTCGTCCTCTCCTCCCTCCACCAGCTGGTAGAAGATGTGAAAGTTCCTCTCCCCGTGGTTCTGGTGGACCACCCTGGACTTCTCCAGCAGGTAGCTCAGGATGTGGCCCCCCACTGCGTCCCCCTGGGTCGGGTTGGGCGGTACTCATTAGAGCCGGGCCAGTAAAGACACAGGGCACCCCGTGATATCGATACATACCTGGGTGTCAAACTGGATGTCCATGTACTTCCCAAAGCGGCTGGAGTTGTCATTCTTGAGCGTTTTGGCGTTGCCGAAAGCCTGCGGAGGGGGGGGGGGGGGAAGGAAGGGGGGGGTACGGAGGCATATCAAACCAAGGTGTGTGTGTGTGCGTGCGTGCGTGCGTGTGTGTGATGGAGAAGCAGGCACACCTCCAGCACAGGGTTGGACCCCAGCATCTTGTCCCTGACGCTGTCCAGCAGCGAGGTGCTGGGGCAGCTGACCGCGTAGTACTGCAGGATCTTCTTCGACGCCTCCGTCTTCCCGGCGCCGCTCTCGCCGGAGATGAGGATGAAGTGGTTGTTGATCTCAGTCAGCATGGTGTGGTAGGCGTTGTCTGCCAGAGCGTAGCTGCGGAGAGATACGCGTAACAGGAGAGACCTTCTCAGGTGTGCAGCGTTGCGTTTGGATTAGTCCTCTAATCTAATGGATTAGTGATGATCAAAGGACTTGAACATGCGGGCAGGTGTTCATACACACGTACACGCGCTGCCTTTCACCTGAGAGACTCACATGTGTGGCGGAAGCTCAAAGAAGTTGACGCCCATGTAAATGTCCATCTGCTTTTTGTTGTAGATACCCAGCTCTTTATAGGGGTTCACAGACACCAGCAGCGTGCCTATATAGGTCTACAAGAGAGGAAAAACTCAAAGTTTGGTGATTCAAGATATATATATATATATACTGTATAGAGAGAGAGAGACCACTTAGACATACATAGATGAGGTCACGGCTGAAGCGTTTCTTCAGGTTCTCCAGGAAGGCGGTCTCGCTGGTCTCTTCCAGCAGGACAAAGTCCTGGATGCCCACGCGGTCCCGGGCTATCAGAGCCCCCTCCATGTCCAGCTGGCCCTTTGCCTTGCGGCCCTGCACACAACCACAGAGGCAGAGCAACAAAGCACCGTGACTATACGGCCCATCTCAAGAGCTGTCATAACCTTTATTTAGTTTGTCAGGAATACAATTAAGGGGCAGGCCCTCATTTTCAATGTAGCCGAGATTACAAAACAAGCAGCAACAATAAAAACAATGTTAAAACGTGCATGAACTGTGCATGAACACATATTGTATTATGCATCACTGTTCACTGCTCAGTTTAATTTCACACATTCTTCAGTAGTTTCATTTGTAAGTAATTATATTGCTAGTAAGGTCATTCAGTACTTGCACGGTATACAGTAGTCAGTGTTCTGTTATCTCTGACTTGAATTCATAAATCAAATCAAATCAAACTTTATTTATATAGCGCATTTCACACACAGAGGCAACACTATGTGCTTTATAGAGAGAAAGGGGGGGAGGAGGGGTACATAGTGATCATACCCCTAATTTTCCAGAGGGAAGCAAAAAAAACAGTTCACCCATTTGAGCCAATATAAATTCTTCACTAAATTCTTCCCTGACCTCTCTCAAAGAAATGATCAAGCAAGCTCCTGGAAAAATGTTTTAGCAGGAACATGTGAATTCATGTGTTTTCACCTTATTTAGGTGAATTTATCCATACTGTAGATTTAGCCTCTGCACTCAATTAACGCAACATCGTTCAAGTATCACATTTGCATGTATTCAAATCTATTAAAATCTAACATTCAAACAAGAGTAGGTGGATCAATAAGAGGATTTTAAGTTAAGTCACAGAGAGCTGAGAAGAAAAAGCACAAGCAGAGTTCTTGGTTCTGTAGACAGAGGAGGTCTGAGGGTCTCAGAGGCCTTTGAAGCAGGGCCCGGAGAGGAAAGCCCGGAGGAACAGACAGGAGCTATTGACCGCCATGCAGCACATGGGGCTGTTGGCCAGAAGCCCGTAGTCCACCAGAGCTCACACCCCAACCCAACACACCACCACCCCGGGCAAACGGGAAAGGGGGCGGCCAACACAGCCCTACGCGTTTGAGAAGCGTAGTGGGAGAAATTCCACCGATCTGTTTTGCATTCTCAACACCAACACTTCGACCAAAGGTTCTCACAGCTTTTGTTGGTTTTGTGTTTTTTTCCCCTTTGGAAGGCAGAAGTCCTTTGATTCTCAACTTCTCTCTGTAAAAACATCTAAAAAGATAATCCATTGGATCTAATTGACACAAAGACCCCCCCCTCCCCCCCCCGGCCGACACACACCACCCCCCAACACCCTCCTCCCAGTCCATAGCCCCCGTTTCTTCTGAGAAAGGCCGAGTGTTTTTGTCCTGTAAATACCACGGAGCAGAGACAAAAAAGACGTTTTTAAAATGCAGTCTACAATCCATTACACATATTCCCCCTGCATATCCATTCAGTAATTATTCATTAGAAAACATTTAACGTCACAGTGAATTTCACACTGGGCAGTCGAAACACAATAGAGGAGATTTGCCCTATTTTGGGGTGTGGGGGGGGGGGTGGTTGGACAGAGGAAGGGCGAGGGCAGAGGAGGGGGGGGGGGCAGTATTTGTCTGATCTGAGAACCTCTGAAACGAGGCCGTCTTGAGACAACGGGGCAGACTAAATAGTGCAGTAACGGTCTGTGCCCCGCTGCTTGCTGTGACAATCATTTAGTGTGCCCTGAGGGCGAACAATAAGGGCTTGTTCTACGCAATCCTGTGCTGTAATTTGGACTTCATTACTCCGCTCACACTGGGCCCCATGGAGGATCGAGGGGGCTAGTCGTCGGATGAGTTTTTTTTCTCCACCTGTCAGACCCCCACCCCCCGAATCTCACCCAATCTCCTTAACAATAGCCCTCACCCCCGTGTCCCCACCAATAACCCTCCCCCGACCCCCTCCCCGCGTTCTCCCCCACTTTAAGCCAATGAGACAGGTGAACAATATCATTGAAGGCACCCTATTTGAGACGTCAGAATCAATCTGGCAATGTGATGGTAGTGCTACTGGTGGTGTGGGGTATCTGTGACACCTCCTTTCTCCATGGGAACAAACTTCTCCCAAGGCAGTGCAAGCAGACAATATGTAGGGACAGCAGGATTTCTGGATGTGTCATTCATTATCATGAGTAATAACACGGACAGTGATAAACGCAGTAATAGGATGTTTGAGCGTGAATTGGAGCACTGGTTCCAAGAAAACAGCATGCAGCAAGAGGGCTGATCATTGTACTGTATTGGACTGAGCACAGCCGGTCCACAAAGTCAAATGGCTTTCTCTTGTCTACATCCCTTGAAGAGAAAAAAGTGACCCTAAATGTGCATTAATAACTCAGTGGTTAGCAAGGGGAGAGCTGCGCCATAAGAAACTGTCTTTTGTTTGTTTCTCTGGTGCGGCATTCCAGGGAAAACTCTGAAACAGCATGGAAGGACTCAGAAAGAAGACTTGAGGGCTTTGCGATTAAAATTTCTTCATTTTATGATCGGTCTGCATAGCGTAGCCTGTGCAAGCATTTCAGCTCTTGCTTGGACTCTGGCCAGTGCAGAATATGAATAACTCAGGACAGACAAAGCACATTAATAGTGGAAAGAACCCAACCGCCCATCGTCAGATCAGGTGAATTGCCTCGCCAGCTGAGAGTCTAAGCAATTGCCTTTTAATTAAGAGATGGTCCCTCATCATGGTCTAGAGTGTCAATGTCGCCTGAGAGAGGGTGACCTCATCCCCGTGAGAGCTGGGGGGAGGCAGGCTGGGAGGGAGGGAGGGAAGGAGGGAAGGAAGGAGGACAGGAGGAGGAGAAAGGAGAAACACCGATCAGCCTAAGCTCCACAGTGACATCGGCCTCAGCCAGGAACAGGAAAGTTTGTCTGTCTCCTCAGGGTCCCTCCTGGACAGGGGAGACAGCCCCTCCGCCATGGCCCACCTTGGCAATCACTTCACTTGACCCCCAAGAACCTGTTACTCCCCTCCAACCGAGAGAGGGCCTCCAGGCCTGTCATAAGCACTCTGTCTAGCCTGTACCACAGACTAGGGCCTCCCACAGACACACACAGACACAGAGCCCCCTAACCAGGGCTTCAACAACTCTTACAACTCTTAACAAAAACAGAGAACTACGTTTTTACCTGACATATCAGTGTGTAATAGGAAAACATAGTATATGACTTTAAATGTACAAAATGGCACATAACTAGACTATAATCATACCTGCATCGTTCAAAGATCTGTTGATCAGTTTTCAGTCAAACTTTGAGGGTGATATCCAAGCCAGTAAGAGTTTCCCTCCTCTCTGCGCTGAAATCAGACATGTGTCCAGAATCCTCCCATTCCAGTTGATATTGACAGATCCTGTAGATCGATAGATCGATAGATAGATAGATAGATAGATAGATAGATAGATAGATAGATAGATAGATAGATAGATAGATAGATAGATAGATAGATAGATAGATAGATAGATAGATAGATAGATAGATAGATAGATAGGTAGATGAGAGTTAGCTGGCAAAGTTCCAAAGGTGAAGGAATCCTGAATTACGGCTGTTTCTGCTGTGTTGCCATTGTGTTCTGTGCAGTGCCCTAGAGGAGATGGAGGAGTGGGGAGGACAGTCTAGCAGTACCTGTGTCTCCTCCACCCCAGGGCTCTGGCTCGGGTGCTTAATCATTCATGCTCTGGGGGGTGGAGGGACACCGAGATCTCATTCAGTCTTTACCAGGGTATCTACAGCTCCACTACTGAGTGCACACACAAAGATGAAGAAACACAATCCAGTTCTACCCTCTCCCCCTCTCTCTCTATATATATATATCTCTCCCTCTCTCTCTCTCTCCCTCTCTCTCTCTCCAACCTCCCTAAATTCATCACCACCACCCTATTACTGTACGGCCTAGGTCCAGCTACTGATCTTTAATTAGGGTCGATACATTACTGACTCATTAAAACTCCTCTGCTATGCTGTAAAATGGCCACCAGAATTCCAGAAGTGTCTTTATTGAGAGAGCTGCTCTCGGCTGATATCAAATCTCAGTGATCTCTGCTCAGCTGGATGATCAAATGCCAGCGATAGAAATGGTTGCGGAAGTGAGAACGAAAAAGCATGCGCTCTATGCACAATACAGTCTAGTTTGTTAGATACAAAATATATAATGATGAACCTTTGTTAAAATTTACAGCAGCAATAAAGGTTCTACGATCAATATTGATATTGTGTAGCATTGTCTTCATGGTCTGACAAGGAAATACCAAGAGAGAGCAGTAGCCTGGTTACCTCAGTTACCTGGTAACCTGCAGGTGCAAACATACACCCACTTGAGAAACACAGGTGTCCATTTCCTCTGGCCTAATGACCTAAATGAGAGAAAATATCAAATTTCACTCTGTTTACGGTAGAGCGAGACACTTCACTGCATTCCAGTAAAGTTAGACATAATGAATGTTTAGCTCCACATCCAAGCCTACTTCAATGATTCACTTGCCTCCCAAAAAGTTGTCAAGGCTACCTCTGGCTGTCTCAGCCCCCCCCCCCCCCCCAGCCTAGTGGCCCAGCAATGCTTGTCCAATCTTAACAAGCTTTGTGCTTCATCCCACTGGGCTCTGATTCAGCACGAGACCAGGCAAATCCAATTACACAGGAGTCAGAGAGGTTGATTCTCCCATTATAGATTCCATGCTGAGAATGAGGGCCGATGATAACACTCGCATCTGACAATTACTGGCAAGCCCCCCCCCCCACCCCCCCTCCCGCTTTCTCTTCTCTCTCCCTCTCTCTCTCTTTCTCCTCGCTTTCTCTCTCTCTCTCTCTTTCGTTCCCATTCCCTCTGTTCCCTGGTCGTCTCATTTTCGCTGTGTCCTTTTCTTTCTCACTCTCCCTCTCTCATAGTCCATTATTCCAAATTTTGTGAGTAGCGTAACGAAGGCAGGGCCCCCTCGTTACTTCAGCTCCAGCCATAGGGACAGGTCAGCGAGGTTACACAGTACAGAGGCTATTCTTTACTTTCACAACATTTCTGTCTCTCTCCACTCCAAAAACCCTACAGTATATGACATAATTACTTTCCCCATACATAATGAAAAGCACGTCCCCTCGTTTTTAAAGATTTAGTATACTTTGCAAATGTCTCACAGGAGACTGTATCATTTGACACTTCCATTATGCCACCAAGAACAACACTGCGGAAAAAAAAACACACAAAGAATAATGATGTCACCTAAAGATATTCTCAGTTTGTATGACTTTGCACAATGGCCATGACTCTACGCTGACACATCTCAGAGGTCAGAGACGAGGCTATAGACTAAAGATTAAATATCTGAGACAACTTGACTTTTAAGCGTCTGATTGCTGCCGCTCTGGAAAACCCTCCCAGCGTCCTCCGGAGACGACGAATGATCTAAAGGCTTCTTTGTGCTGCATTATGGGCGAATGAGAGGAGGACTTTTGCTCCAATTTACCCTTTAATCTGTTGAAAAGGGCTGTCCTCTCCAAAGAGTACTGGCCATGGTCTTGACCCATGGTCACATAAAGGTCAACACTATTGACCTCCGAAACCTCAAAGATGGAGTGTCTGTGATCCTCCACAACAATAGCACTGTGACAGAGGACCTGAATCAGCCTTTAGACAGCATGGCCAACGCACCCTCTGATCCCAGACCAGATAGCAGGAATGTGAAGGAATCTGCAGGGAGCAATTCTGCTTGATCAACTGTAGACTTTGTCAGAGAGTGTCACCCCTGCGTTTCGACGTCCCTCATCCTTCCCTTTCTGCCTGATACAAACAGACAGCTGTTTGCGTAGGTGCATTTTAAGCAGTGACTGATTCAGCCACTGTGGTCATTTCCCTCAATGGCATTTGACATTCCCTGACCGTCATGCATTAGAAGAATATTACTGACCAGGTCTGCTCCCTCTGGGGTAGAACCACGTTTGATAGATTCATATTTCAATGTGGATGTGTTCCAGTCGAGAGGACGCCCCATTAAGGAGGATAAATATCATCTCATTCATGTGTTTTCCTAAAGGTATTTCACTATTTCACTAAACATACCTGTACAAGGATACAATCTAAATACACTCCTAGCAAAAAGTAACAGAAATATACTTAAAGGTGCTATAAGTAACATTTTTATCTAGACGAATCATTACAACTCTAATAAGTAACTGCATGAGATCTCCTGATCGCTCCATGACACAGAGACCCATCAAACAATTTTAAAGGATAACTTCATTAACAACAACAAAAATGGTTGGGGGAGGGGGGGCAATACTTCTATTCTGCACCTTTTTTCAGTTTTTTTTAATGATTCCCCTACATAAAAAAAGTTATCTAAATCACCTTTAAAGCTATCTAAATCACCTTTAAATGTTTTATTTTGCATGGCCACAAATAGTCTAGTCTTCACTTCCAGACATTTTAAAAGACCCGCGACATAAAGGACTGGCAGCTGGCCTCAAAACGTCCTTATTAGGAGGCTCAGTCGCTTGACGGAGTGGACAGAGTGACCCTCAGCCTGACAGGCTGGACACTCTAGTCCCAGCAGGTTTAACCCCAATCAGAGAAACAAAGAACCTGGCTTGACTTTTCTATACAGCACCTTGGCTAAGCATGGGTGACAGCAGCTTCCTCTCTGGCCAGAGGGTCACACTGGCTGAAATGTCACTCTAGGGGAGGCTGGGGGACACTGTCTCTGCCTGCAGGGGAGATTAGAGGAGTGAGGTGACCCCCAGCCCCCCCTCCCCCTTCAGAGGACTGCTGTGTTTTTGGTAAACAGTCATGGAGGACAAAAACAGAGCCGCCAAACACGGGTGGAATGAGGATCCTATTGTTTTACCATTACTCCTGATCAGACAGAGAGAGTTATGCCATAACACCCAGTTCCTGAGCCACAGGGAGGCCTTTACGGGGACATCCTTGTCTCCTGAGGCGATGACACTGGCACTATTTGTTTAGGACAGTCGTGGTTGAATGACTTGACTTCAAGCAGACATGTAGGTGTACAGTGTCTGGAGCCACGTCAAACCCTTATGCAACCATCACTTCACTAGAGCTGACCGGAAAAAGGTGTACTGTATCTCTTGATGGTTTGAAAATGACATCAACAATTGGTACACTGTTGTCAGTGCATTCGTGATATAATGATGTCTCTCTTTCTCTCTCTCTCTCTCTCTCTCTCTCTCTCTCTCTCTCTCTCTGTCTCTCTCCCTTCCCTCCAACTCTTGTCACCAACATTACACAAATATTCTGAACTAAATATTTCGAGAGAAAAAACCATGATATTAAAAAATATATATAATTGGACATTAAATATACCATGGGTGACAGAAAGCAATGTTCTCAATGTCCTCTCTGGTTTGATATTTGCACATATTTTTTACAAACTGTACTTATTGACAGCCCTGTGGAGAACAATGGTCAGACTTCCTTAACATACATGAATCAGTAAGGTGAGGTCCCAAACAAAGTAACACTGTGCAGAAAAGATAGCTCAATTGTGTAAGACTACTAAACTCCACGGGCTCTAGGACCTACAGGACCTGGGTGTGCGGGGATAGTCCCATTTTGTCCGTTACGTTCATGCATGTAATTATTGATTGTGTCCATTGTGACAGGGCGATTTACCATCTGTACTGTCCCATGGGGTTGACACTGCTGTCACTGGCTCTATACACAGACTTGAAGGAATTTCTCTTAATTCCGGTTTTGAATTCATGTTCTTCTCATACAGTCTTTCAAATGCAAGCCATTGATTATTTAAAAATGTAATAACAGAGTTTAGTAAGAGATGTGCGCAGAGTCAGACGGTGGTGACAAAGGTATAGCCTATGCTTCTCTGCTTTTAGCAGTTTTAATTGGGTAATGCCATTAAAAGCTTTTTTCTCTATTGACAGGCTGGCTACAGATAGCTAAGATTCAGTAGGAGTGACTATGTGTACCAATACACCCAAAGCATTCATGGTCCTCGCCAGCGGCATCTCCCCTCCCTAACATGTGTCAACTTTATCGCCTGTTAGCTCCGTGGCCTCCGTCGCCTCCCTCCGCGCCGCCCCGGCTCATTTCCCGCTGTTGTGGGAGAAAAACGCGGGTGCGGCGGCGGGGAAACAAATAGTCAGCAAGTGCTCTCTTAAAATCCACACTCACTTGACGCCACAAGTAGGGACACACCGTCAAGGAAGGGTTGTCATTTAGCCTATCGGAAATACCATAAACTGGAACTTTGTGGGACATATTGGAACTTATCTAATCGAAAAGGACCTTTAACGTTACATCTTTTTTATTTTAATGTAGGCCTATTATAAGAATTGCTTTAACATATTTTAGTGTTACTTTGATATTACTTTTTTTTTTACTTTTCTGTTTTGATCTCTTGGAAACGATAAGTGATCAAGGGAGTTTTAATTTATAGTAGCCTATAGCGTTGAGAAACAGCCTGCTGCACCTGTGCGCATCAGGATCAACCAACACAAGAACATTAGGCCACTTTAAATTAGGCTACCCAAAAATGCATGATACATTATGACTTTTAAATTGCAAGTGTCGTCTTATTGCATAAAGAGATGGATAGAGGAGTAGAGAATAGACGATTTTTGTTGCCTAAATGTGGTCAATTATCATGCCCACGGAAGTAAGACTATAGCCGATTCTAAGTCTATAAACATTAGTCGAGCCTACGTAGGCCTATTTGACGCGAATGCAAAAAACGTGATCAGAAGTTAAAAGGTTTACGTTCTTCAGTACGTGTGGAAGGTGTGTTGTCTTCAAAGTGACACAAGTGGTTACAGTTGCAGCTGCTGTCAAGGATCCTTCCCCCTGAGCCACAAGGGGCTCGCGGAGGCGCACTGCGCATGACAGACTGCTGGACAGCTCCAGAGTGGGAAATTTAAAAACGGTTTTGGGGAAAACAAGTGCAGCTCAGTCTTTCTACTGTACTCGGGAACCTCATCAGCTCACAGTTTCCTCATATTATCTCAAACCAGGTGAGTTTATTTATCCTTTACCTGCAGCATGATAATCATCCTGACTGTGAGCAAATAATTTGAGACCAGCACAGATTTGGATCAAAAATTTTCTGCAGAATGAGGTTTATTTGTCAAGTCACTGGTGCGTAATGGGGTCTACGTTTAAGAATGAAGGCAATGTAGAATTTCGTGAGAAAAGCCTGTGTGAACATATTAGTAGAATAGAATTATCTTGAATGGGACATTTAGGCTTCTGTCTGTTATATTCGAAAATAGAGGCTCTACTTCGCTGGCAATAAAACCAATTAGTCTTGTTTGCTCCTTTTATTTTGAGCACCTACATTATGAAAGTTGACATAGTTTAGATATAAAATATAGCAAATAATGTAACCATTTTCAATTTTTTAGCAGTGGTCAGATTCATACTATATAATGATGGCACAAATAAAGGGGGTTATGTATTATGCTCATTTATATAACTAATTATTGTGATCCATTATTCTGATCCAGTCTAATTACGCTACTACGTTCAAGTCAATGTGTCATCTTGTTTGGGGGACATTTCTAGAGACTTTTTTTTGTCATTGCAGACATCAAACATCCCAGGAAATGATAGAAAGTGGAATTACAAATATGTCAGGAATTATTGAAAATTCTGGTCACCATCCTTCTCCACAAGACTACAGGTAAGGCCCTCCTATTAATGTGTTTTACCTCAGGGATGTCCTATATTTGTAACTTACTAAATATTATATTTCATTTGTAGATGCTAAATCAGTAAAATTATTACATGATTTTTTGCCATTCTCAAGGCATACGTTTGTAGATATTTTCACAAAGTCATATTTCATGCGGATATTGAACTTCAAAAAAGCAGTTTTCCAAAGTGTCAGGGAAGACTTTGTAAAAGTGTCTGATATCACCATGTTTAATCTGAAGGTGGAAAGACAGCTCTTTTTGTTTGGGGAGGAGTGTATGAAAAAGGAGAGAAGAAAAAAGCTGCAGAATAAATGATTTTCAGTCTGAATGGATCTGTCAGAAACCATCAGCTCTGTTTACACTCCCGCTGTCGGCACACGAAGAGACTGAGCCTCCTGCCCTGGCGACTGGGGGGGGAGGGGGGCTCCGGGTCACCGCTGGGGGGAGAAGTGTCTCCCAATTAGGAGGAGGGTGAAGGAGGGAGGAGGGGGATACTTAGTGTTGAACCTCTGGGAAAGCTCATGATAGACGGGGACACCGGCTCAAGCTCTGCATCACCAGCCAATCTCTTTATTGTGTTTGAGGAGGAGGGCAGGGATGAGCATCCTAAAAGGGAGAAATATTACGCACTACTTTGGTTTAGTTTTACCACAGTGCACGCAATGCACTTTCTTGAGCACATTGATGGATAGTGCCTCTTTGTTAAAATCATATTTAGTAGACCATAGGCTACTCACTGTGAACAATGCATGGGGTCGACAGGCCACACACAACCATGGCAGGATTTTTGTTTGGCAATGTAAAAATGAAACCCATGTCTGTGTCTGTGTGTGTGTGTGTGTGTGTGTGTGTGTGTGTGTGTGTGTGTGTGTGTGTGTGTGTGAGTGTGTTTGTGTGTGTGTGTGTGTGCGTGCGTGCGTGTGTGCGTGCATATGTGTGTGCAAATGTCTTTGGAAAGGAGTCAAACTTCAAAGCTGAATTTGACTAAGTGATTTGCACGTGGTGTTGAATTTCACAGGGGCCCTGTCTGCTTTTGAATGGGATGGTTATTCATCATCGTTTAGACTGGTGCATGCAAGGTGTCCAGAGACACTGCTGATGCCTGGTTGAACTGATGTCACATAATCAGGTGACAGGCTGAGTGATCAGTGTGGCCTGACCCCCAACAGCCCGGCCCCTCCCTCGGGCCCCCATGGCTCCGTTGACTGGTCCACTGGGGGGGGGGGGGGAGGGGGGGGGGGGTTCAGGATAGGGTCTGGAAAGGGATAGGGAAGCAGATGGCATCCTATTTGTCCCTCTTATATGAGGGCTGTCATTCCAACAGATTAATGCAAGGGGTGGTTAAAAAAAAAAACGGCCGAGACAATCAAGGAAGGGTCTGGAGGAGACAATAGAGCCACGTGCCACTGGGCAGATTTGTCGTTTGGGACACAATAGGTGATCATTTTTCAATAGACAAGGCCAACTGTTACTACAAGCAACATGTGCTGCTCTCTCCCATGTTTCAAACGATGTCATGCGCTGTTTACTTATGATTCAGCCAATGGTTAGAGGGAGAGTGTGGTCACCTGACATAGGGTTGATTTTATTTGGAGTTGTAAAAGGGGGGGGGGGTGCATCAAGGGGGTCCTACAGTGTCCAGACCCACAAAGAAACGGAATAGTCAGTGTTGTCATAGCGACCCCAATTACTGAACCCTCTCTACAGTAAGTGTGTGCAGAGAGGATTCAAGAGGATTCTTCTTTTTTCTCCCTCAGAGCTCTGCTGAATTAAAGAAATAATGAGCCAAAGCTGATTGCCTCGCCCCCATGCTCTGACTACGCAGAGATGCTTTTATTTCATTCCGAATATTAATTTTGTCAACCATTAATAAGGAATATTAATCATTTTTTATTTTGATGACATGCCAATCTCTCTAAATTGTTATGAACAAATTGTCCAAGTTAGTCAAATGAACTGGTTTTGTCATACGTGTTCAGGTTGATAAGAAGGCATTAGGAAAGGATACAGCACTTTCAGCTAATCTACTTAAGCCACTGCAAATCTTATATCAGATGATACTCTGATCTGATGTCTCAGTATCCTTCACCAGCCATTAACCCACGTGAGATCCACTGCTGAGGTTTGAATGTTGAATGTAGATTCTTGACTTTGAATGACCGGCTGTCTAGTGTTCCTGCCTAGACTGCAACCCCACTAGCAGGCTGTGCCTCTGAGCCTGAGGTTTGTCCCCCCCCCCCCCCCCCCCCCTGCAGGCTCCTGACCACAGATCCCTCCCAGCTGAGGGAGGAGGAGCTCCCTGGGGACCTGCAGTCTCTGTCCTGGCTCACCTCCGTGGACGTGCCCCGGCTGCAGCAGATGGTTGATGGCCGAGGTGGTGGCCACTCCCAAGGCGGCCTCCTGGAGCAGCAGACAGGTGAGACCGTCTGCCATGCGCCATTTAAAAACCCCAGAGAGACACTGTGATTGGACGAACAAGGGCTGTGGCGTTGATGGTGTACTGGTCACAATGCTTTACTGTTGGAAATATAAGACAGTAAGTCTTCAATCATCTCAATGATTTTATATATATATATATATATATATATATATATATATATATATATATATATATATATATATATATATATACTTTTTGTTTTAGATGCCTCATTCAATCTGTAGCAGCAGACCTGGGCTGAGTTTCCCAGAGGCATCGTAGCGCTACGTTCATCGTAAGCTATGGCGTTCATCATAGCGCTACGATGCCTCTGGGAAACTCAGCCCTGTACCAGACAGCCAACGGTAGAGCCATGATGTGGAGGAGACTGACCTGGCTGTGTTTCCTTACAGCTCAGCTCAACAGCATGACCATGACAGGGGCTCAGGGCTCCATGATCCACCTGCAGAGCAACATGCAGCACAGCCCCCTGGCAATCAACGTCATCAACGCCCACAGCGGCAGTGTAAGTCACACGCCTATGAAAATGCAACATTGATATAAATATTGTGACTTGTCTACCAGCTGCATAATTAAAGTAGCTATATTACACAGGTATAACACTAGATGTAGCTATATTACACATGTATAACACTAGATGTGTTATACCTGTGTAATATAGCTACTTTAATTATAAGTGTATAAGACAATAAAGGTATAAGACACAGCAGGATGTAGTTGTAGTGTCAGTCAGTTAGAACGTATGTTCGTTGAGTTGATACAGAATTAAAGGATGAAACTCGCCTTGGTTCTATTGCACAGATGTCCCCATTCTCCATGAATGGGCAGCCCTCCCCAGGGTTCCAGTGCCCCACCTCCGTCTACCATCCACCTCCACAGCCAGTGTTCTCTCTCAGCCAGGCCGGCCAGCAGGTAACCCCTTCACTAAACGGGGCCGTGATACACTCTTCAGGGGGGGGGGGGTAATACATGATTTTGTCGTCTGACTTCCACAGTTAGCTAATCCCTTCTTTCTCTCCCCGCCTCAGTGTTCACCCGCTGGGCTTTACAGCAACGTCTCCTTCAACAACCAAAGTCTGTTCACGCAGCCTCGTCTGGCCCCCCAAAACCAGGACCTGCAGCCCAAATCTTTCCCCAAACCCATCTACTCCTATAGGTGAGCCTCCCCCAAACCACCAGGCTGACTAATGTAATTATATACAAACATGGAGACGATAGAACTCTAATGGTGTTTTTGTCACGGTCTCTAGCTGTTTGATCGCCATGGCTCTGAAGAACAGCAAAACTGGCAGTCTTCCAGTCAGTGAGATTTACAGCTTTATGAAGGAACATTTCCCCTACTTTAAGGTATGGCTCCAAATTCCACTCCAAATTATACTCCAAATTCAAAAAAGGACATGTAGGGAACACTACATGTTGATACACACAGGAAACGAATAAGTTGGGTCATCACCTCTCTCTCTGCCTCTCTCTCTCTCTCTCTGGGGTTTCGTAGACTGCCCCAGATGGATGGAAGAACTCAGTCCGACACAACCTGTCCCTGAACAAATGCTTTGAGAAGGTGGAGAACAAGATGAGTGGCTCCTCTCGTAAAGGCTGTCTTTGGGCGCTGAACCCAGCCAAAATAGACAAGATGGAGGAGGAGATGCAGAAGTGGAAACGCAAGGACCTCCCGGCTATCCGCCGCAGCATGGCCAACCCAGGTCAGCTAGGCCTTCTCAGGCCCGGAGGAACCATCACCTGGGTTAAAAACACTGAGAATTAGCTTAGCTTAGCTGAGTACTGCCTCCCAATAAACCCAAACACTTCCCTTTTCTCTGTCCGTAGATGAGTTGGACAGGCTGATCACAGACCGGCCGGAGAGCTGCAGGCGGAAGAATCTGGACCCTGGGATGACGCGGCTGCCCAGCTGTCCCTCCGGCCACCCCCTGTCGGTCCCGGGCCACGTGCAGTCCCAGCCCGTCGTCACCCTGTCCCTGCAGTGCCTGCCCATGCATCAGCACCACCAGCTCCAGGCCCAGCTCCAGGCCCAGGCCCGGCTGGCCCCCATGTCCCCGGCCCCGGCCCAGACGCCCCCCCTCCACGCGGTCCCCGACCTCAGCCACAGCCCCCTCGCCCACCCCCCCAGCAAACAGCCGCACGACTTCTACAGCCTCCACGGCGACACCAGCACAGAGGTGGACGCGCTGGACCCCAGCATCATGGACTTTGCTTTACAAGGTAGGTGTGGTCTTCTGATGTTCCTGCCGACTGTTTTCCTCTCCGAACCAGGAAGTGATGACTCTCCCGTGTCCTCAGGTAACCTATGGGAGGAGATGAAGGACGACAGCTTTAACCTGGACGCCTTGGGCACCTTCAGTAACTCGCCCCTGCGTCTCTCCGACTGTGACCTAGGGACGGCCAGTCTGCCTCCCGTCTCCAGCGGGGGAAGTCTGCCCTTCTCAGACCTGCAAGTGACCGGGCTCTACACCTCCTACACCGCCCTGGATGCCCTCTCCTCCCAGTACATGGGCACACCAGGCAACAGCAAGCCCATCGCCCTGCTTTAAAACATCCCCGACCGCGAGCACACAGCTGAGCCACACCGAGGAGGCAGAATCTTTAGCAGAGCGATCGCTCTGGTTACTGATCCCACTCATGGCGCCAAAAAGCATCTTCTTTGACTGAAAAACCTGGTTTCCTTTTGTCCCGGTGACAGTACAACTCGTGCTGCAGTAGTGAAACCCCTACTTCAGTGCTGGATTATTCCACAGAATCATTGTAAAGCCACCCACCTAGTATACAAGAGAAGAAACCAGTGGCAGCTTAGAAGAAACTGATATTGGGGGTTAAAGGACAATTGGTGGTGAAGACTATGAAATACACTGCAGTCTCTCTGCTGGAACTTTGCCAAGCAAAGTCTCCAGAGCTGTTCTATAATCTAGACCATCTCGATGGTCAAAAGTGACTATTGGTCAGTTTTTGTACCGTCCACACACCTGTGTTTGTAAGCCTTCCCATGGTACTGTAGTTCCCTGTCCTGTCTGTTGTATCGTGCTAGGCTATATTACTGTGATGTTTTATTTATATTTATAAATGGCAGCTGGTGTGGATGAGGAATTTATCACGCATTGTCTACTGTATATATATATGTGTATGTTTCAAATCCGTATCCCAACAGAAAATCTGTTTTTAACTGCATTTGAAATTGCCAATGTTGACCAATGAGTTGTCAAACATAATTGTTGACCGTTTTACTGTGCAACATTCCATTCATCTGAAACCTTTTTTTCTAATTTACTGTGATTAACGTGTCAGAATGTCCAGTATGATGTACAGCTTGATCAATCCACCAACCATAATAAAACAATGATAAATGGGTACATACTGTAAGACTGACACTTTTGTTCTTGCTGAAAACAGATTAATTGAATTTATTTTGTTACAGATCTCTTCGGGGAGATTTCACGAACATCCTGTCACTGTCTTAGTACCAGTTATCAGGTGTTTTGACTGAGAGAAAGAAAGCAGATCTCCCCGTCATCTAGCCGATAAAATGGCTATTTGTTAACCCTGAGTTTAGCATTAATCCCAGCTTTATACATCTCTGTCACACAGTAATACATGACATGTCAAGTCCTACACTCCTACATCTTTTGATGTCATTTTGTGAATGAGGACCAAATAAAGAATCTTATGAGCACTAAGGGCTTTTATCCACTGGCGTTTGGGAACAACAAGGTGAACTCCCGCTGTACTGAACTTCGTCATCGGGAAAACATTCAGTGAAATACCACAAAAAAAAGAAGAAAATAAAGTTTTTGCATCAGGCCTCTCTCTAAAGATCACACCAAAACTAAACTGATTAGTAGAACGAAATCTTACCGGACTCTTCAATTTCACTCTCGTACATTAAACACAATACTGATATAAAAGTCTGAGCTCAATACCGTATCTGTAGTTGAAGCTGATGAGTCAGGCTAAACCCCAGGGAGAGCAGCAGGGAAAAGTCATGGTATCTGCATGCATTTCATCACATGATGGCTACATTGAACTGTGGAGCTTGTTTAGGCTTCTACCGTAGTAGTACATTCAAAAATAGGCACACATACCCCAGAAACAACATGAGCAGCCACTGTAAAACCTACACCCCCTGTAGCACCCCAGTGTACAGTGTTTACAATAAAATGCATGATATAATACTAATAAAAGGCACATGGTCCAATCCACAAATACATCAGCGAGGCATGTTTCTACACAATGGCTTGTTATGCTACATACTGTATGTCTTCAATGCTATTCATACAACTATATGGAACATATCAGCCAATATGTACAGCATGTATTAGAGTGGACAGTGGCACTGTTGTAGCAGGGTGAAACTGTTCAGCCCTGACTATAGTCCTGAGAATTAGACAAGCTGTCCTCTTTGGATTTAGCTTTATTGTCCCACCTGTTTACAATGTGAAAATTGCACAGGCATATGTGGTACGAGCCCATAGAGGTCCACAGTACTGCTCCATGAACAACAGGGGTCCCCTTTGGGGCTCCCAGCTCCGGAGCTTAGCTGGTGTTGGTGCTGTCCATCGTGGCCAGCAGGTGGGAGATCTTGGCCCTCTGGGAAGGCGTGATGTTCTGGCTCATGTGGATGATGCAGTCCATGGCCACCTCAGGGTTGTCCTGCACCAGGCTGTGGACACAATGCATGAAAAATGTTATTACTGTACTTGTTGCCCGTTACAATACAAGCAATAATGGGCAATACAAGCAATAATGTGTGTGTGTGTGTGTGTGTGTGTGTGTGTGTGTGCGTACTTGCGAATGTGTTTCAGGGCGTAGTCCCTCTTCAGGTATTTGGTGTTTTCTCGGATGGCTGATCGCGTTCCTTCCTCAGTCGCTAGATGCTTCTCCAGCCACTCCACCACTGCTGTGTTGTTGTCCCAAAGGTACGCCTAAACAACAACAACACACAAACATCAGTCTGGTACGCCTAAACAACAACAACAACACACAAACATCAGTCTGGTACACCTAGACAACAACACACAAACATTAGTCTGGTACACCTAAACAACAACACACATAGCTCAGTCTGGTACGCCTAGACGACGACGACGACCACAACAACAACAACAACAACAACAACAACAACAACAACAACAACACGCAAAGCTCAGTCTGGTACACCTAGACGACAACGACAACAACAACAACAACACACAAAGCTCAGCCTGTAGAAAGCGTCCGTCCACGGCTGATCTGAGCAGCAGAAACAGGAACATCGCAGCACTTGCACCGACAGTCAGTGACTTCTGACCAGTTATCCCAGTTATCCTCGCCCCTGCCCACCTTGACGGTGCCTTCCGTCTCCACGAACCAGCGACGCAGCATCGACTGGATGTGACCGTTGCTCAGGTTAGGGTTGGCCTGGAGGATCTCGCACTTCGCCGCCTCCTCCAGCAGGAGGCGCCGCAGACGCCAGTAGAAGAAGCTGCGCACGTTTTTCCAGTCCAGAATATCCTGAATATCCAGTGACGAGAGAGAGACCTCAGTGACCAATATTTTCCCTTGGCAACAGCATCTGCTTTCAGCAAACCTGCTCTCCACATGTTTTATGTGGATCTGTTTGCATTCGGGTAGATAATCTGCCTGCAGAACATGAAAGTGTGCTGGCCTCACCGTGATGACTCCTTTCTCCTGCATCCTCCCAGGGGTGTCGTGGAGGTCCACGAACTGCACTGCCACCTGGTGGTAGATGGGCATCAGGAACTCCTCCCTGGCCCTCAGCTTGACCTCCAGCTCCCTGCGCTGCTTCTCCGGCAGCTCTGGTATACCTGCCCGCCCCGCAGAGACGAGAACGCCGAACGGTCATCACTCACCGAGGATTCAGAGCTGTTCACTGAACGAGGACGTTATGAAGGTCAAACGGTCACAGTGACTAGAGGTGCAGTTTACCTAGTTGTTCGGCCAGAAGGCCGTACACGGAGTCCAGTCTGCGCATCGTCTTCAACAGGTCCTTCCTTCTGTACTTGATCTCCACCGTGCCCTCCGGCTCCAGAACACCGCCCCTGGACACGGAGAGGGGGGTGGGGAAGACGGGAGAGATCCCATTCACACGCTGCTGCTGTATCTCAGGGTGGCTTTTCTCGACGGGTGGTAAAAACACCCTTGGAGTTAACAAGCCCTGGTAGCTGACCTGCTTTCCCGGTCTGCGTAGAGCTCCATACACAGCGTGTTGATGGTGGGGTCTATGACCACCCAGGACCCCCCTCTCAGCTCGGCGTGGGGCGGGATGTAGATCAGCACGGGCTTGCGGAACTCGCGCAGGCCGTCTACAATGTAGGCCCCGAACTTCAGCACCTGGTCATACATGTCTGGGAGATGGGACCAACATTGACCGGTTGTGGTAAACAGGATAACATCCTCAATATAGGACTATGTTATTTAAAAGAGGTGCACAGTAAACATGTTGTCCCCCACCCATGACGCATATTCCTTTGTGGCAATGAAGGAGGAGACACAAGATATAGTTTTTCATGTACAAACAATATGTACTGGCACTGGAAAAATTAACTGTGGCGAGCAAGGAAGCCCCTGAAGCTCTAAAACTCTGAGAGAGAGAGAGAGAGAGAGAGAGAGAGAGAGAGAGGGAGGGAGGGAGAGGGAGAGGGAGAGGGAGAGGGAGAGGGAGAGGGAGAGGGAGAGGGAGAGGGAGAGGGAGAGGGAGAGGGAGAGAGAGACCCTGTGTGGAATGGACTATACCTGTACCGAGACACAAAATATCGTTTTTTATGTACAAAACAAACATGCGGCTACTAGCACTCCTAGTGATCGAGCGCAGTTTTAATAGCCCCGCCCCGATTTCATTGGGTGGGGGACGAAAATCAACAACTCGTACCCTTCATGCCTCCAGAGAAGCCCCTCCAGTTAGCGAACACCATGAGAGGCAGTCCCTCACGGTTGAAGTCCCGGATGGCCTGAGCCGTTTTGAAGGCCGAGTCAGGGAACCACACCTGGCCAGCCTGCTGAAGGAGCTACACACACACACACGCACACGCACACGCACACGCACACGCACACACACACGAGTAGGGCTTACACCTCTGAAACTGGTTAAATAAAGGTTAATGAATACCCTGTTCTAGACAGTCTGAATAATAACGGTAACAGTAGTCGGCCTACAGTCCATGACACACTAACCAAGCCTCAGTGCACAGAAACAAACAAAGCCACTCACTCTGGCTTCTGAGTCCAAGTTGGCTGGATCTGCTGGGATGGTAACTTCAACGGTGCGCGTTTCAACGGCAATGACGCCAAGGGGAATACCTCCTAACCTGTATTCAATAAGAAATCATTATATATATATATATATATGTCCATGTCCTCTCATTTCTCTAACCTGTGCGTTCATTTGAACTGACCTGGCTCTGCCCACAACCACTGTCTGGGCCCAGGAGGCCATTACCTCCATGAAGGAGCCGTGGTCAAAGAAGCCACTCTGCCACGCCCCCTTTACAGCTACGAACACAAACACAACCATTCCCAGTTTGTCAAAATCCATCCGCGTCTGTCCGCTCTGGGTGGACGTACTACAAACAGCTGACGGGGACAAAAGGTCAGGGTCTCACTGGGATGGGATCTCCCAGCCAGCATCCAGCGGGGGTCGTAGGGCGCCTTGGTCGGGGCGAACTCGATCTCCCTCTCCACCGGGTCCGTGGGCGTCATCACCGGCACAGGAGAGCGCTTATTCTGCAGTGAGACGGGTACAAACAATCCACTAGAAACTTCAGACAGGGTTCGTCTGGTTTTATTTATTGTAGGTGCATTAAAAACGGGCGTCGAAACCACAGGTGCACCTTGGGCATGTAGGACAGCCATTGCAGGATGGTGAAAACACCTTCGAAGTCATCAGGCACGGTGGTGTGAGTGACCCCGTTGTTGTGCATGATCTGCACCCCTCCCAGCTGGTTGTTGGAGGTGTAAACCTCCCTGCCCAGAACCTGGAAACACACAGCTGTACCATCAGGAGATCGAACATACAGCATGTCAACACAACCAGCCTATAAACCTCGACAGGTAAACAAGAGTTTTGGAGATAGTTTGTGGTGCAAAAACCCGTTTAGGTCGAAGGAGCTGAAGAGGAGACCTTGTTGAGGGCTCCGGCGCCGGTCAGGATGATGTGGGAGTTCTCCACCTGGATGACCCTCTGGCCCAGACGCACCAGGTACGCGCCGATGCCGATGGCCCGACACGTCACCTGTAAGGACCGGGGCGCAGCGGGACAGACCGGGGGCTTAGACAGTCCACGGGAGGGGGGGCACTACAGTCCAAGTACAGATGTCCCCCTCTGAGGATCAGAGGGGTGGGTTGTCCCGTTCTCACCATGCTGATGGTGACTATCTCCTCATAGGCCAGAGACGACTCCCCGGCAATGGTCCCCGACCCACGCAGGTTCTCCACCCCGAGACCGTCGTCCTTCCCGATGATGTCAGTGATGATGTACCTGTCGGCCGGTAGACGCCCCCCCAGTTGATGATGGATGGGAAAAATGCACCTTACTGCAGTTCGTTACATGCGATGGTACTTCATCGTAAGCGTAAACAACATGAGGTGAAAGCTGCCGTTACCTGGACTCCCCTCCTTCCTCCACATGGTGACAGTGGACGGAGTTGGTGGAGCTGATGCGGGTGTAGTCCTGAGGCCGGAGGTAAAGATATTTGAAACCCTGCGGATGGGTAAAGAGAACACTATTTATCCCTCATCAGTACCCAAAGTCTCTCAAAGGGCATATAACACAGATATGGACTACAGATGCTGGATATGACCCTGCAGTGCCCCTCTTCGAGCTCGGCCGGTCAGCTACCTTGTAGGGATCCTCCGGGTCGATCCAGGCCACCTGGAACATGTGGCGGATCTCCTCCGCCAGGCCGATGCGAGCCCCGCTATTGGCCGAGATGTAGATCCGGGGGATGCCCTCCGCCCGCGCCAGCTCCGACGCCCGCAGGAACAGCTGGTCCTCCTGGGGCCCGAACGAGCCGATCATGTAGGTGATGTCGTTGCTGATGACGATGATGTCCCGCCCCTCTGGGTACTCCGGGGTCTTCATCCTCATCCGGAAGGCCACCATGCCCACCTGACCAAGGGGAGGGGCAGGTGGTTAGAATCAGGATCAGGATCAGAATCCATTTATTGCCATTGTACTTACATACTGTACATGGGATTTTTTTTCTGACCCGTGGTGCTTACAGCAGTACAACAATGGACAGGACAGGACAGGACTCGTGAAGTGCAGTGATACAAACATAGCGTGAAAATAGCAGTGCAATTTGGACTACAAAAGAGTCAGTGCAGTAGTCAGTCAGTGTCGGACAGTTTAGGTCAAGTTTTGGTTATAGTTCTGGTCAAGTTTTGGTTATGGGGGGTGGGGGTCATGGGAACTACAGTGGTGGTCTGCTAAAGCTGATTTAGATTAGATACAACTTAATTTTGTCATCGGGTATCACCAGTGACATAAGCCTGAACTAATGCTTCCCCATCCCTGAGTGTCTAGAATGTACCTCGTTGTCTCCGGGCAGGCGGTTCATCTGCACCAGTCTGCCCTGAGGCTCCAGGACCAGCTCAGTACACATCAGAACATCTTTTGGACAGCTGTCCCCTGGACCCCACAGCTTAAACAGGGCCTGGGAGATGCAACGAGAGTACGGGTTAAGAAAACCGCTTTCACAGATCAAGAAAACAAAGACATAATAAAGATTTGCCTCTGGGAGATATGAGCACCTGTCTGAACATCTCAGGGAAGTCGTAGACATAGGTGGTGCCCAGGGTCTGGGCCTGGAAGCGCTTGGACTGGAGCAGGTCTTTGGTCACATAGGGAGTGTTGATGAGCATGCCATGGAGGGGACCCTGCTTGTCTCCGTAGGACTGGAACAGGATCTGGGGACAGGGGAAGAAGATCACCTCATTCTAGTTGTTCCAGGAAAACATTAACCGAAAAATATTTGTCTTTCCGTATATATCTTCACATGCAGGAAGCGCCGGCTTATATACCTGTACCTGTCCAGAGCAGGGGTCTGTGACCTCGTTATAGAGGCTGATGTCCAGATAGTAGCCCGACTCGTTGGTGAGGAACAGGCGGACGGGGATGGCGTTCCCCGTGGGCGTCAGGCGGATGTTGATCTTCAGCTCCGCCTGCAGGACGCGCAGCTTCCACAGCCGGCTGCCGTAGCGCATCACCATGGAGCGCACCGACTCCTCGATCTGGGGGGACGCGGAGGAAAGGGAGGTCACACACGGAGGCACGCCGCCGTCTCGTGCGCGTTCCGCAACCGGAGAGCAGCTCTGACCTTGGAGGGGTCCATGATGACGGTGGGGACGAAGTTGAGGAAGATGTGGTTGCAGTCGGTGCGGACGGTGGTGTTGCTGAAGGCCACCTCCAGCTCGTCCATGGCCTCCAGTAGCAGACGCTCGCCCTCGTTCTGCAGGTACTCGAACGAGGCTTCCTAGGACAGCAGGGAGGGGGCGGCCAGGCAGTTCATTGGATAGATATCATCATCATTAATCCCCAAGGGAGAAACTCATTAGGGAGATAAATCTTATAAGCCGTTTTATTACACGGCTCTTTGAAATACTTCATTCTGATTGGACAATTGCGCATTTCTCAATAATTGGCCGACGCCAAAGGAAACCGAGCAATATTGACCGCTGCTGCCAAAGGCAACACATTACATGTCTATGGGCGACAGTTGAAAGTTGTCTGAAAGTTGAAAGCTGAACATTCTAAACAGTTAATAACGGTTTTGGCCGTTGTAGTGAACCCATTCTCATCAAGCCTGAAAACGCCTGTTCGGAATCCCTACAGCAGAGTCGAGTTGCTACTTTTTTCATGATCTCTTACATATTTACATACTGGACGTCAACAACAGAAATGGGCACGAAATGGGTTTCCATCTAGGAAGTGGGATGACATCATTCCCACAGCTCTGTGACGGCGGTCCCCGCCTACCTTGGTGATGAGGTCGGAGTGTCGGATGATGGCCCTGATGAAGAAGCGGTAGTCGGTGACCTCAGTGCCCTCCTCAACCCGGGCCGCGCCCAGGTACAGGTGCATCTTGTGGTTGGAACAGGGGACGGCCTTAAGCTCAAAGTTCCTCATGCGGTTGAGCTCCAGCTGGAAGGCCAGAGCCGGCTCCAGGTTCCGGTAGATGCAGTCCTCCTTGAACTAAGGAGGGAAAAACACATAGGAGGCTCACTTACAGCAAGTATAAGCAAACACTACTGTATCAAGTCATGCATAACCAGCACCGTCACAGAAACGTGAAATTCCTTACCCCATCCCTGGCTCGGAAAGTAAAGAACTTGGGGAATTCTCTCTATTAAAGAAATATAAAAATACAACTGGGTCATTTGACTATTCATCAATAGAGTTGATGTACACTCAAATTAGAAATCCTTTGTAGAGGAGCACATTTGAAGTCTCACCTTCTGTGCGATCAAAAAAGTGATTCTTCTGATACCATGATGAAAGAGCGCAGCTTTCTGAAATAAGAAACACCCTGTTAGTAGCCGCCGTGCGATGCAGACGATACTGCTGGATGAAACAGAATGAACAAACGAAGAGAACGGTGACAGGATGGGACCCTGAGGTCACCTTGGACTGGGCGAAGGCAGCGAAGGCTGCGACCAGGGCGTCGTTGTCCTCAGTGTCTGCTGACTTTATGGAGACGTTGATGATGTGGATGGGATTCTCCCTCATGTTCTGCAGGGGGGTGGATCACACGCACATTAGCCGCAGAGACAGAGCTCAGCTTTCCTCTCTTTTCACATGACGTTACACTGCAGTCATTCAGCAGACACTTTTATCCAAAGCAACTTACAATAATTGCATTTAATGTAGGAAGTCGGTGCACTACTACTCACCAGAACTCACAAGTGCATCTCCTTTCTAAACACCTTGACCACTATGACCTCCCAGGCTCACCTTGACCACTATGACCTCCCAGGCTCACCTTGCAGTTCTCCTCCTCGTACAGGCTGGAGCAGGCCTCGGAGAACAGCGGACTCTCCAGGGGTGGGTCCACAAAGCTGGAGATGACCTCGTCAAAGTTCCTGAGGGGACACCAAGGACACACGTCAGCACATGGCTTCTCCTCTGTTCACTTTCTTACTGCGAGTCGAGTAGAGATCGACTCTGCGAATCACCTTTGGAAGTCCTCGAAACACTGGAAAGCCACCATGGCGCCCATGCGCTGGCAAGGGGGAGAGAGCGACCCCTCCAGGAAGAGCTGACTGCTTTGCCTCGCCTCAAACTGCCCCATGCTGTTCACTGGCATTGCCAACCTGGGGAGGGAAAACACTGGTGAGTCACGGGTACAGACAGGGCCATGGGGGCAAAGGTCAGCTAGGATGGGAATATGATGTACGGTATAGTGAACAACCATCAACACAAGTGGGTCTAGGCACAGGGCAGCACTAAGAGCACGTCTACATCACAATGTCCATACTGTACCTGGTTGTTGAACACATCTATACAGTTCACAGCTTTGTTTAACGTTATAAATCAAGACTCACATCTTCTGTCTGAGGACAGCTGTAACTGCGTGTTTAGTTTCTGAATCTTCTTTGGAAAACACACTAAGTTTACGTTCGTAAATGCGCTCTGAGATTCTGGTTTCAATGTCACAGAGTGCTCTGAAATCAGTTAATTTACGAACGGTCAGTTTGCTCGGACAAACCGTCTTTTCAGTCAGAGCGCCCAGTGCGCGCTCCGAGCGCTCCCAGAGCGCAGTGCTCTGGATTTTCCAACGGGGACGCTCGGAGCGCTCTGAATTTCAGAACGACCAGAGAGCACTCCGGGTGTGCTCCTAGCGCATTTACGAATGCATCCTATAGTCGGTTTTCCACCGCAAAAAAAAGATGGACTCGGCTCGACTTGCTTTTTTTGGGTTTTCCACTGCGCAAAAGACAAGTAGCCTACAGCAGGTCCTACAGCAGGTCCTACAGCAGGTCCGAGTTGCTACTTTTTTCGGAAGAACTCCTTCGAGGTTCCGAGCGAGCTGAAGCGAACGTGAAAACACTGCAGACTACTGACTGGTCAGGCAAAGTGCACAGGAACCTCAGACAGCCACTTGTAGACGACTGTACACGGGATCTCAAACAAGCGCAAATTCGCAATAGCTGAGACCACGTTAAAGGCTTCAAGCATTTTCAATCTGTCTGAATCTCCTCTTGTCTAATTAGGGGATTAGTAACAGCTGTGGTGCCACATTGTACTTTTGTGGACATTTTTGTGGACTAATCCCAAGCAAATGAAATTCACTCTGGCTGAAAGACTGTGTTAACGCTACACTGAAATAGACAAATGTAACTCCTTGCCATAGGCAATGTTATGCCAATAACATTGCTGAACATGTCATATGTATACCGGTTTCTAACAGTTTCCCTCATGTTACGTTCTTATGTTCAAATCAGCATAAACCTTTTGGTGGATTCTAGAGCTCCCACTGATGCTGGTGCCTGAACTCCCTATTATGAGTGGTGGAAAACGAAGTGGAAAAAAAGCGAAGAGTTGTCGAGTCAAGTTGAGGTGGTCAAATGCGGTGGAAAACAGCCATAAGAGGCTATGGTTTTAAGAGGCACATTACACGTGACCCTTAAAAGCAACTTAACACTATGGAAGTTGAGAAAGGCAACAAAAAAAAAGGAATAATAATTAAAAACATCAATTAGGAAGGACTTGCTGGAGAGTCCTTCATGTAACGTTTATGGTTTCATAAAAAAAGGATGGAAAAGCAATACATTCAGCATGCTCAGCTTGGAGACAGAGACAGAGCCGGGCAGCTGGGCTGGCAGCGAGGAGCTTTACTCTACCTGTTCAGAGTAGGGCTGCTCCCTCTGAAATAAGATCATTGACAGGTGATTGTTAACACTGGATGCACAACCCTAAACTCTACCTCTATACATTACCATTAGTGAAATGCTCTAGCTTTGTGAAATGCTCTAGCTTTGCACACACACAACAGTGTTCGAATCATTCTTTATTAAACATTAGACTAAAGCAGTTACAGACATGATTAATAGCCTGCTGCTGTGTGTTACTCTCTTACAGTGTGTGATTAAGAGTGTGTGATTGTTATTTATCAGGTTATAATGTCATTTATCAGGTTATGATAAAACAGGAAAGGGCTGAGGGAGTCTTTATCTTTATCTGGCTTGACGTTTATTGGATCTGTCAGTTAGTTGGGGCAATTTCTCCTGGATCTGAGCTTTGTGAGAGCAGTCTGACAAAACCTAAGTGAATCTAACTGTATGATAACTGAGGAGATGCACAAACTGGAAGTGAAAATGCCAGCTAAACTGAGGAAGTTTGGTTAAGTGTCAAAACAGAGACATTTGTACAGCTCTGTTCAACGGGAGCCACACTTCACGGGTCTTATTAGTGCTCTCAGTGGGGATTCTGGGTAACGGCCAAGACTTTCTCAGAGATACTGAGTAGGGAGGGAGTGTATTACGTGTCTGCTCTGGTGGAGAGAATCACTCTGGTGAATCGACCACTTGTAAGAAAAAATTGGAAACATGAGCAAGTCAGTAAAACCAGAAGAATGTCGAGATTAACTGTATAGAAAAAAAAAAAAATCAGTCATACTGTAGGTAAATTATTGATATATGCATGGTTCTTGAGCATCGTGATTGTTCCAATGTGTAGTGAAAAGTGAATCAATTGAACATCACATGTGGTCACTCAGCATTTTCTATGACCATGAATCAGCTATTGTGTGATGACAGATGACTCAGCATTGTGCTGTACTGTAGGTGAAGCCAGTGTGATGAGGAGGCCGTTTACCTGTTGGGATGAGATGTGGGCAACATGAACTGGAAGTCCACCGCACATGTCCCATCCTGCAGCTGGTGATGCTGGAGGCTGTTCAACTCGTACGCAATGTAGCCTCTACGTACGTAGACCTAGAGAGAGCAGAATACATGCATCTAAATACATAGACTTACAGCAGGTCCTTAGCCAAGTCAATTTTACCCATCATTCACTCTGCTTACTGTACCTCCAAGGCGGCCATGCACACCACCCGATTAGAGTGGTAGAAGAAATTGGGCAAGACGTCAAAGATGGAGGTCTCGGAGAGGATGAGTTTCTGTTGATGTAAAGCAATATTCAAGGTCAAGGTTTCTTTATTAGTATGGGTAAATATAATTATATAAAAGGACAGGTTCGGAATTTAGCATTATAAGCCATGTTATACGGTTATTTACAATCATATACAACGGCCGATATCAAAGTTTCGTCAAACGGTGCACTCTCAAGATATAGCCTGTCACTGCTAACACACTCAATGAATCCATAGGTGTACTGTATAGACAACGTCCCTCAAAAACACTTGCTTTCAAAGACAGGAAACTCACCAAGTGGTCACTGGTATCTATTGATGTTCTGGCAAAAAAATCTCCACAAAGTATACTTCTGATCAGGTTATATAATGCTAAATTCCGAACCTGTCCTTAAACCATCAGGGCTTTTTCTATGATATGAAGCACTTTTTCATATCAAACCTCAAACAAGAACACCCACCTTCAGGTTTTCAGGGCAGAACTGATGTCCGTACATGTCAATGGCAGACAAGAAGATAGACTCCACCTGGTTGTGCCTCAGCTCATAGGATGGTAGATGGGAGGCTATGAGAACCTGGGAAATCAATGGACACTTTTAGACAATATCCTCTCATTTGTTAGTAGCAAGTAGTAGCAAACTATCCTCTCCTTACTAGTTTCATTTATGAGGCAAGGTCTCATCTCTTTCAGGTCTCACCTGTCTGGGGGTGTCACCTGTCTGGGGGTGTCACCTGTCTGGGGGTGTCACCTGTCTGGAGGTGTCACCTGTCTGGGGGTCTCGCCTGTCTGGAGGTCTCACCTGTCTGGGGGTCTCACCTGTCTGGAGGTCTCACCTGTCTGGGGGTGTCACCTGTCTGGGGGTGTCACCTGTCTGGGGGTCTCACCTGTCTGGGGGTGTCACCTGTGTGGGGGTCTCACCTGTCTGGGGTCTCACCTGTCTGGGGGTCTCACCTGTCTGGGGATCTCACCTGTCTGGGGATCTCACCTGTCTGGGGGTGTCACCTGTCTGGGGGTGTCACCTGTCTGGGGGTGTCACCTGTGTGGGGGTGTCACCTGTCTGGGGGTGTCACCTGTGTGGGGGTCTCACCTGTGTGGGGGTCTCACCTGTCTGGGGGTCTCACCTGTCTGGAGGTCTCACCTGTCTGGGGGTGTCACCTGTCTGGGGGTCTCACCTGTCTGGAGGTCTCACCTGTCTGGGGGTGTCACCTGTCTGGGGGTCTCACCTGTCTGGGGGTCTCACCTGTGTGGGGGTCTCACCTGTCTGGAGGTCTCACCTGTCTGGGGGTCTCACCTGTCTGGGGGTCTCACCTGTGTGGGGGTCTCACCTGTCTGGGGGTCTCACCTGTCTGGGGGTGTCACCTGTCTGGAGGTCTCACCTGTCTGGGGGTCTCACCTGTCTGGAGGTCTCACCTGTCTGGGGGTCTCACCTGTCTGGGGGTCTCACCTGTCTGGCACGCAGAGCCACCTTGGAGTTCTCCATCTTGTTGAGCTGCGTGAGCTCGTTCAGGATGGCCATCAGCTCGTCTGCCAGAGTGGGGTCCCTTCCACACAGCTGGTCCTGCACATCAAAACAGCCAGCATGGTCAGAGAATAGGTGTGTGTGTGTGTGTGTGTTTATGTCTGTGTGTGTGTGTGTATGTCTGTGTGTGTGTGTCTGTATGTACTGTATGTCTGTGTGTGTGTGTGTGTACAGTATGTGTGTGTGTGTGTGTGTGTGTGTGTGTGTGTGTGTGTATGTCTGTGTGTGTGTGTGTGTGTGTGTGTGTGTGTGTGTGTATGTCTGTGTGTGCGTGCGTGTGTAAGCCTTACTATCAGGATGGTGACCAGGATGTTCTTCTTGGAGACCTGGGCGTGAGAGAAGATGCACTCCAGCACAGGCGTCATGTCCGGCTTGTACTTCTCCCTCAGGTTGATCACACACTTGTCGTAGTGAGCTGGTCAGGAGCAGAGGTGCGGTCAGAGAAGGTACAGTATCCCCATAGTCACATGGGGATACATCCCCATAAATCAAGTTTTTGGTCAATCAACTCAGGCACACTCCACTACGCCATCATCCTACGAGTTGGTCACCGTTTTAAACGGGCGGTCACCTTGCTGAAACTGCGTCTCCACCTGCAGGTACCGTCTCAGCAGGTCCAGCACCACCGACTTCATATAGCCCCGGATTCCGCTGCGGTACCTGTGAAAACACCCGCGTCAGCATATCGATCACGGCATTCGGACCGGAGCCGTCGGCGGGGTCAGGACGGGGCTCTGACCTCTGCACCAGCTGGACGATACTCTGAGTGTTCATGAAGAACACCTCGCGGTCAGACTTCCTCTGCAGCGTGGCGGCGTGGCTGTCCAGGATGTTCGCGATCTGAAACGGAGAGGGACGAAGATTCAGCAGGGGAAGGACCGGAAGGACGAGCGCCACCTCTAATCCTTAAATTCGGACCCGATGCCATGTTTTTTTAGCCCCACTGACCCTCTGGCTGGGGAACTGGCAGAGGACCGAGGTGATGTTGCTGGCGTACTGGGCCATGACTTTGCGGATGGCGTTCTCCACGGCGGGCGGGATGCGGCCGGCCACGCTGGTCATGATCTCCTGCAGCTCCAGCAGGGGGAGCGAGGGGTCCCGGAGGGTCTTCATCAGGGTGCCGACCCACTGCTTCACCTGCGCGCACACACACACACACACACACACGCACACACACACACCACTGTTCACGACATCTCTGCGTGTTTTCTGATCATTCTACTGCAGGTGTGTGCTCCAGGGGGGCGGGGCTTTCACCTTCTTGCTGAAGTAGGGCTCTGTGAGGCAGTAGCCATCCATGACCTTGACCAGGTTCTCCAGGACGCTGTGGAAGACCTGGTGGAGCTTCTCCCCCACGATGGGCAGAGGCTGCTGGGCCGGCAGAGTGGCCGTGTTCAGCTCAACCTGCAACCCAGGAGGACGGTGACAAAGAGAGGGGCGGGGTCAGTGTTGACGATTACGTGATCGACCGGCGCCGTGAGAGCCTCTGGAAGGAGAGGAGAGACTTGCCGGGTGGATGCTGCTGGGGTCGTCCAGGTCCAGCCGGGCCACCACGCAGCCGGGCAACAGGACCGCCCCGGGTCTCTTGATGAAGTGGACACAGCCGGACTCCTGCACGGTCAGGGTCATCACCATCTTCATCACCTACGGTCGGAGATCATCAGAGAGAAGGTTCATGGTTTGCGTGTCATACTGTATGGTCAAGATACGGGTGCCATGTACAGTTGAAAATAAATAAATACATCCACATACTAGGGGTGTAACGATACACTAATCTCACGATACGATGCGCGATATTGGATTGACGGTAACAATACGATACACTAAGGGCAGGTGTGAAGCGTTGCAGTAGCGCTGCTGTTCACACCAATAGTGCATTTCTCCACATTTCTACTCCACTCCACTTTGTGAATTTAGAGCTTAACTGTTGTAATATCATGGATAGGCCTAGACAAAAGATGTTTGTTACCAGCGTTGTGTAGCCAGCATTCACTGATATACAATAAACATATCACGATATTGTTTTCACCTTGACGATACGTATTGTAACATTTCTGTATTGCGATATATTGTGGCACGATATATTGCTACACCCCTACCACATACACAAAGAAAAACTGCACTTCTATCTAACGATGAAAGCTTGATTCTGGCGATGCCAGACCAGGTTAAACGTTTGCTCATCAGCTCACCTCGATCTCTGCGTACGACTGTCCAGCACAGATATGACCTCCGTTTTCCACCATGTACTGCAAGAGTTTACCAGCAGAGGGCGACCTCAGCACTGTGGGGTCCTTCTCCTTTTCAAAAACGCACGTTTTGTTGCCAACTGTGATCCGGTAGCTGTGGGACCAGAATAGATGTGAGATCCTCTCTCTCAAATTACCACCCACATCTGAGTCCATCCAGACGGCCCACTCAGGTAGGACAGGAAGTCGTACCTGTCCACTTCCTCCTTCATGTAGGTGGTGTAGCTGCTGCCGTTGTAGGAGAGCAGGAGGCCGCCATCGCTCAGCCGATGGACGTCGATCTCAATGTCGGAGCCGTTCATGAGGATGACATATGTGGTAGGGGACTGGCGGGCAACCTGGTACACGAACATCCTTTATTATAGTTTGATAAAAGTGAAACCATAGGAAAAGATGAGTGTGAAGAGAGGTTCGGTACCTTGAGGCAGTATTTGACCCCCTCGTAAATCAGGTCCACGTCTACCGTGTTGAGCAGGCTGACGGCAGGCAGTACCTGTCCCCTACAGGGGGACATATCAGAGACAGCGTTCAGAAACAGGCGGTATGTCGAAAAGCGCTAACTGTAGAGAAATATGATTTTAGCTTAGCAGGAAGGTGAGGTGGAGTCCTGACCTTTCCAGTGAGTGCAGGAAGTCGGACATGCTCTTTCTGAAGTGGGCGTCGGCCACGTGTAGAGACCCGCAGATGATCCCCAGCATGGTGTCTGGTCTCTCCGCCTTCAGAGAGAGCACACGTGCCGAATACGTCTCCGTATCACAATGATTCGTCATGCGGATCACACTCTGAAGCCTGGTTTGACAGCCAAGACCGTTTTATGTAGTTTAGAATGTCTGTCACTAGTTTTGAAATGTCTGTCCTAAATTTGGATTCTTGAAGGTCGATCGTGTCATTTGTCATATGAATTGGCACGGTGGCTCGGTGCGTTACACTGCTGCCTCACAGCAATTATTATAGCCTCTAGTGATCATAATAGGCCCACATTGTAGGCCAAGTGGGCCGACAGTATATAGGCCTACCGAGTGAAATAGGCCTATATTGTAGGCTCGGGATTGTTTAGACCTATATACAGGTAGTTCATATGCCAGCCGTTTCAAAACAAGCATTCTATTTTAAAATGGTTTTAAATGGTCTTGACTATTGTATGTGAACCCAGGAGGATAGCCATTTAAAGACTTACATAGGTATAGGAAATTACAATTTCAAGAGTTACCTACTGTAAATTCATAATTGCTGACATAGTCCATATATCAAGGCTAGAGACCTACCTGCACTTTCTCTGCTATGAGAAAATCCAGCCAGCTGGTGTCAATGTCATTGTTCCTGAAGCACTCAGTCTCCAGCAGCTTAATGAGGTACTCCACGGTGGTCCTGAAGTCCCCTCTGATGCACAGCTCCTTCAAGGCCACCACCATGTTCCTGCACCGCACAAGAGTGGACATGTCACTCACAACATCTCCCCCCATAGCCACTACAGGGGAACTCAGATGTACGTAGCTACTGTACGTGGACAAATAAACCGAACAGAAGCAGAACTCACGAGATGGCCTCCTCTCGGTTCTCTCCCCAGGAGAAGCAGTGCCCGAACTGGGAGTCTGCGAACTCGTGCAGCCCCCCGGTGGCCCCCACGCTGAAGTAGCCCCACACGTTCTTACTGCTGCGGAAGTTCAGCTCCTGGACCGTGCCCGAGCTGGGCTTGAACCCCTGGGGTGGGGACACGGAGCACAACGTCGCACCAACGACACACGCTCCAGGTTCGGATGATTTTCAACAGGATTAGACCCCCCCCCCCACCCTCCTCCACCCCTTCCCCACGCCCACCTCATCTGGATTCTCGCTGGTTATGCGGGCGGCTATGACGTGTCCTCTGGGAGAGGGGGTGCGCGCGGGCGCCTCGAAGTTGATGGTTGTGTCTCCCCAGGGGGCCTCGCCGTACAGCGCGCGGATGTCCTTGATCCTGTGAAGAGGGATCCCCATCGCGATCTACCGGGGGACGACACACGCACGCGCCGCGTCAGAACGGGTTCACACGCAATCCCAGATCTTAAAGAGACTTTACCACGACAACAGAGATTAAACCGAATGATGGTTTTGGGGGGAGTTTTAACCCTTTAGTACAGCCACTGCTCTCCATGGCATGTGGGTATTCATTCATTCATAACCTTTATTTAGTGTCTCGGGAATACAATTAAGGGGCGTGGCCTGTGGGTATTCATTCATTCATAACCTTTATTTAGTTTCTCGCGAATACAATTAAGGGGCAGGCCCTCACTTTCAAAGTAGCCGAGATTACAAAACAAGCAGCAACAATAAAAACAATGTTAAACAATAAGATGTCATCACAAATAACAATATAATTTAAAATTAAACACAATAAACCAATACAGATAAAAAATATTAAATAGAACAACTAGTGACATAATCAGTAGTCAGTCAGTCATTAAAAACAGCTACAAACAGAGGCAGGAATGTGTAAAACCAGGGCTTTAAACTGCCCATACGAGGGCAGGGTACGGTGCTGTACCTGGAGCTGGGCGGCAGGCAGGTTAACGTCTCCGATCATCTCCGTGCACGGGTGCTCCACCTGCAGCCGGGGGTTGAGCTCCAGGAAGTGGAAGCTGCCGTCCTCGGAGAAGAGGTACTCCACCGTTCCGGCACTCACGTAGCCCACCATCTTAGCCAGCCGCACCGCGTACTGACACAGAGGGGGGCGAGAAGGGGGCAGCGCTTTTAAAAACATCCTCAGGGCGAACGAGGTTGAACGTCGGCGTCCGGCAGGGGGCCGGGGGGGGGGGCCCCCTATGGGCCCCGTGTAGCCAGGGAGCCGTCCTTACCTGCTCCATCAGCTGCAGAGTGGAGGAGGCCGCCACGGTGGCGGGGGCCTCCTCGATGATCTTCTGGTGCCTCCTCTGGATGGAGCAGTCGCGGCCGAACAGGGAGATGGCGTTGCCGTACTGGTCGGCCAGGATCTGGACCTCGAGGTGGCGGGCGTGCTGTGCCAGCTGCATGATGAAGATGGGCGAGCCGGGCACCTCCGCCTGCACCTGTGAGGGGGGAAGGGGGCGTGTGGGGGGGGGGTGGGTTGGAGCACCAATCACGGTCAGGCCTGTGTCCCTCAGCACCCTCACACCCACAAAGTTAGCGTCGAACAGCGTGCAGGGTGGCGGGACTAACCTGTCTGAAGAAGCCGGCAAAGTCCTCAGAGTTCTCCACCTTGCGGATCCCCTTCCCCCCTCCTCCTTCAGAGGCTTTTATCACCACTGGGTAGCCTATCCTCTCTGCTCCCTTGGACCAGGAGAAAGCACATGGGGAGCGTCAGCCTTCAGGAAAAACAGTATTCTAAACAAGGAAGAACCTTCCCAGCGACTGCTTCTGTCCTGACGTGGCAGAAGGATGGTGACCTCGCTGATACGCTTAGGCCTGGTTCATAGTCAACGCAAGCCACGCTGACGCGGCTGTGAAACGCGGATCGACGCAAGTATTTTGGTTCACTCTGGGCGCGCGGGGGTCGCTGCCTTGCATCAGTGTCCCTATCGGTTTGTGTGTAAATAGCACTTGCGCTCGCGAAAAGTTAAAATTTTTGGCATGACGCACGTTTCTACGCAAGGACGCGTCAACGTCAACTTGCGTAGCTCGTGCTAGCGTAGCTTGCGTTGACATGAATGGGCCCTTACCGCCAATCCATCGTCGACGTCGCGCACGCAGCCGAGCGCGTAGAGCTCTGGAGGCACGCTGATCATCTGGCCGAGCATCTGGTCCTCCTCATCCCAGTCCACCCTCAGACCTGGAGCCCGTGAAAAACGAGGTTAGCCCACAGGCATGAAGAGGCAGGCAGACCTCGCTAATGACAAATACACTGATGCTACAGACAGATATGATATCATCCTTTCCAAAGACAACACCGTCAAAGAGTGTTACTGGATCAAAACGCATGCAGGACACACAAATATACATAATATGACCGTAATTTGAGGTCCCTCAAGGGGGAGACGGGGGTGTTACCTGAGCCGCTCCAGGGCAAGGTGGGGATATCTGCACTCTGAGCCACTATGGAGGAGGCCACTTTATCTCCCAGAGCCCACATGGCCTTGCTGGGTGGCCCTGAGATACAAATAAGCAACAATATTTATCCACATTAGAACCAACAAATGTACAGTAGCTGATAGAGCAAACGAGTCCACAGGTCTGGAAAAGCATCAAGACGGTTTCATGTAGATCTGTACCTAAAAATGATATTCCTGACTTGTTCAAGAGCTCAGGCAGTTTGGGATTCTCCGAGGCATGACCCCAGCCGGCCCACACCGCCTGGAAAGCAAAGGATAAAAACAAAGTTGCCATTTAGACAAACAGTGAAACTCATTGTTGCTTCCATTTCAGATACAGTGCCTGATTTTGCAGGAGAAAAAATGGTCAAATCAGAGCAAAGTCTACTGTACTCTATTGAGGTCTCCTAGAAATTCTTTTCATGATTTTCCTATATCTAAATCATCTCTTTATGTAAACATCGCAATAAAATGGCATAAAGCACTATAGCTAAGGATTATAATCGCTAATATTTCAGACTTTTTTGGGGGGGGGTGCTTGCATCTCTAGTCTATATTTTGGAGAGTTTGCTCATTGCTGTGTGCTAACAAAGGGCCCTTGAACATATGGTCTGGGAATGACTGTAAAGCACCTGTACTGGGATCCTCTTAGCGATGTCCACTATCAGCTCTACATTGGCATAGTTGTTATTGTTTGGCCCACCAGGGACAGGTACGTAGTGATCGGCCATTTTGATGTATTCTAGAAAAAAAGAGTCACACATAGCATCTGTTATAAAAGGCAGAGAAGTCTTGGAAGTCTTAAATGAAGTCTTGTTTTGCATGTCAAGCTGCTGTTAGAGGTTATACAGCAAACAGTTCACTGTGTTTCCTTCTATAAACATTTCCTTATCTGCAGAGTTGAAAGGTGCAATGAGGAAATCTATTGTGTGCGGACCTGCGTTAGCTTTCAAGTCTTCAGGGGTGACCATCACCACAAAACGGATGGTCCTCTCATTCCGGAACATTTCATAGGACCAACGGCGGATGGAACGCATACATTTAACCGCTGCTATGCCATTATTAGCTATCAGCACCTAGAGAGAGAGAGAGAGAGAGAGAGAGAGAGAGAGAGAAAAAAAGAGAGAGAGAAAAGGTGAAAACAGACATGACTTAAGAGAGGATGCAGTACTCTTACCAGCATACCCTTTACAGCATGGTAGAATTTTAACTTGCTCTGTGATTAATATCGTGTGTATCAACATTTTGTGACCGCGACCAGGATGGTTGAAAGGTTGATTACTGACAATGTAGTCATAGCAAAAGGTTTGGGTCTGAAGGTTGACTGGGTGAGCAGGACTTCATCCTGAGATGGATAAAGAGAGATCTATGGGTGAAGGGTCAACCCTGACTCTTGTTCAGTGACGAAGGGATTATTAAGGGGTGTTTCTACTAACGGTATAACACAGTTACTGTCTGATCATTACTTTTCGGGGAGACTTTTCACTGACAATGCTTGTAAAATGTTCTCCCTCTGCAGAGGTTGATTAAATCTACTGTATCTGCATCTGAGAATTAGGCTACTTATTTCTTGCGAACAGCTTTTTCCACCACAATAGTTACTTTCAAAGGCATCATCTACTCTGGCTCGCTTGAGCAGGGTGACAGAATAATAGATAGATAATAATAGATTGTGTGTAATATCAAAATGGGTAGTGTGCACACAGGATATGACATATCTTACCTTTTCTATGACACGGTTTCCACCGAAGCGGGTGACGAACTCGGCCGGTGAGGCCACGGTGAAGTCTCGCTGCGGGTCCATTTTTCGATGTTCTCGTCCTTTCTTCACCAAGTGCGGGCCAGACATGCTAGGTCTGCAGGACAGGAGTTGCCGTTTTTGTCAAATGGCACCACTTATGACAGTCTTATCCACTGGTTCACATTATAGGTTATAGTATAACATCACAGGCTATAATATAAACTATGTGAAACGTCAAACTGCCTAGCATCTGTACTAAGCCAGATCCCATGGCAGAGAGCAGATCAGCTGGTCTCAGAGGAGAAGGGAACAGGTTTATTATTGAAGAGTTTACGCAGTCATGACCGGCACAGGGAAACATCAGCATTGGAAATCAATGAACCTGAGTAGCAGCCCGACAAAGTTCATTCTCCACAGAGCCAGCCAAGAGGCCACCAGTATGTCTTACCTCATCCATGACATAAACGTCTCAAGCCCCCTCTCATCTGAGCGATGGAAACCAAACTAAATAGCCGATGCTCTTTCATATCCTGGGGCCGCGAGGAGGTGCACAGTAGTTACTTATCTGTGTCTGGAGCTGTGCTCTGTATAAATATTCACCAGGCCGCAGCTAATCAAAGGTTATTTTGTTATCAGTTTAAAAAAAACACTCATTCATATAGGCCTTTAACCCCGTCACGGGTGGAGACTCCTACGAGCTCAATTCCACAGAACTACTGGGCCACATCAAACTCAGTGTTGACGGGGACAAGATGAACAACTTGAAGAGGGAAGGAAGCACATGAATTCAGAGGAAAAAGGGGCTTGCAGAGGCAACTTTATCAGACCCCTTCCAGTGAAGTGGGCCTCAGTGTGTTAGGTTGAGAAACTGAATGATGCACTACAGAGAGGATCGCTGCTCTTGAGATGGAGACGGAATGAAACCATTTAGGCTAGATGTGTAGCTAATACTGTTCGACACAGGAACAGCTTTTTATCAACAAGGCTCCCCTCTGACTCTCTCCACTGCCCCCTGCATTTTTACGGCACACTTTTTTTGCACGTCTCTTTTGTAGCCCAAATGCACTGCTAGTTTTGCACCGTTTGTTTTTTGCACTGTCCTGTCCTGTTTTTGCACTGGTCCAATGTTGTGTTGTTATTGGCTTCACAATGTCGCAAAAAAAATTCCTATGTATGTAGTACACATGTCAATCAAAGGATTCTGATTCTGGTAGCAGAGAGATTGGTCAACATTGGCTTTTAGAAAGAAAGCTACTGGAAAAGACCCACAATTCGTGTTTGAGAATCAAATGCATACGAGTCCCGCTGACTTCCACGGTGCCTAACGCGTTACTTGGCAGCCACTGCTGATTCTCTGCGTTGCTGGTGAAGAACAAAACACTCCCCTCGCTAGCAAGACACGCAGTTTCTTTTCTTACTGACTCAGCGTACACAAGTTCCCCGACAGCTACTTTGTTCATAGGCTTTATAGTTTACTATGTGCGTCTTTTAATACAAGCCGCTGCGCTGTCAACATGCATGCATGCACACTGCTTTGAGACACCCTAACTCCATATTAATGACATCCCCAAGCCAAGAATACTGCCGTGTCGAATACAAGCAGCTTAAGAATAGAACGCAAACGAACCAGTTTTAAGTCAACAGTCTTATCTGGAACTAACCGCTTGATACGCTGCAACCAGTTGAGGCTTTGCCTGCACTCTCCCTCCATGGCAGATGAGAAACACAAGATGTGTGAGCTGAAGAGTTGAAATCTAAGACCACAATAACAATGCAGTCACCAGTACCTTCCTCTCCGAGACACTCCCTCCCTTCTCCCCTCCCACGTGCTCAACCAAACAGCCCTCACCCACAAACCCATATGGAGGGGAATACCAGTTTAATCTGTGATCAGTGTCACTCACAATGCAGATTCACAAGTTAACACTCAAACTGTGAGGGGGATGGTATTTTAAGATCAACAAAGAATCACTGTCTGCAGCCATCGACCAATGTATGCAACTAAGAGTTTAGAACTATGAACAAAAATCTGTAAACATTAATATGGCAAATTTGTAGACCAATCCAAAGTATATTACTTTGCTAGGCAATGTAGGCATAGCTTACATGTATCCTACCTCTACACAAGTGCTGTGACAGCTGCCTATTTCACAAGCGTGATGGCACTCAACAACAGCAGCTACAGTATCTGTCAAAATCATCTTACCTCTCTCTCCCATAAGTGTCCCCTCCATGTTGTTCATGTACAAACAACAAGCTACCAGAACTCAGCTGAGTGCCCCTTCATCCGTTTGGACCTGGGCTTAAACAGCTGACCAAAGATATTCTTCTTCATGTCATAAATCAGTACTTCCAGAATAAAAACGATCAACAGGCAGCTCCACACCCTCTTTGGCTGCAGGCTACAATAAAATGCAGAAGCGCCAGAGGACTTCTGTCAAATGCGGAACATGTTGTTAGACCCTGACTCAGGCCTCACGTTTCAAAGTCAAACTCAGTCACTTGTTCCAATAATAGTAAAGAGATGTGTGACATGCAACAATAACACTGGTCAGCAGTAGTCATGTGATCACAGATCGCAAGTTTGATTGTTGAGCAATTGCGCCCTCTGCTGACACTGAAAAGTAATAACATCCTCACCAGTCTATGATACATTTGACTCAATCATTTGTTTACCCTTTTTTTTGTGGTTTCCTATTAGAAGTTTCGGTCTTGATTGCTATCAAGCTCTTGACAGACTTCACAAAATACAAATAGAAAGTTGAGATGCCCTAATCCTTGGTCGCTAACCTTAGAAAGAACACAAAACAACATTTACCCACCAGTAGCCCTTGATCTTACCTCATGCCAGGGGTGGGTGCCCTTAATGGAACTGATGGAATTTGCTGCGGGGGGACTGAGGGGGCCGGTGTCTCAGAAGGACCAGCGGGAGGTTTACTGACCACTGGCTCATCATCAGAGGAGTTGTCCTCCGAGGCTCCAAGAATGAACTTGAGACGCGTTCCATTCCCAGGGCCTGGTCTGACCTTGGGCCTGGTCACTCTGCTGGCAGCCCGGGACACGGGTAATAGCGACGGCTGAGCTGCGTGTTGATCTGTCAACGCCTCAGAGGAAGCCGGTGGAGGTTGGGGCTCCGCTGCCCCGTGTGTAGGGCCTCCCGCCGAGGCACTGGGAGTCGGACTGTTGTCCGCACTGTCTGTTGAGGTAGAGGCGGGACCCGCTGCTATGGAATGTTGGGCTGGGGCCGGTGCTGGTGAGGCTGGGGCCGGTGAGGCTGGGGCCGGTGCTGCTGAGGCAGACCCATCACTCTGCATCTCGTCCTCCTGGGCTGCGGCGCTTCCACAGCCTCTCACAGTCTCTTCCCCTTTCTCTAGCATCAGCTTTGATTTAGTAAGCCTCCAGAGTATCCACAGAGTCAGCAGGCTGAACACCGAGAGCAGACAGAGCATTGGCAGACATCCTCTTCAAGCTGCTGTCCATAAAACAAATTGAAACAAAGATGATTAGTTGGCAATTCTTACAAAGGACTTCTCAAATATAATACTATAGAACTAATATTCGACATAGTCAACAATAAAAAAAACAACTCCCCAAGACCCAGTGACCACTGAAGAAACCACAGCAGCCTATATGTTTCCTCAAAACAATGGCCAAGGGTCAGAGACACTACTCTCATAGACACTGTCAGGTCATGGCTTGTGGGGTAATCTGATCCAGGATAGGCTATGGATAGAGGCTTCAGGCAGTCACTGTGGACAAGCCCAGAGACCCATAGAATCAGGGGTGGAAATTAACTTTTTGGCTCACGCTGGTAGATGAAAAAATCTACCGGCCAAGTATATCTTTTTTTCAGATAGCCTTCTGAAATCTAGTCGGCAATTGGAAATTTTACTTGCATTTGGCCGGTGGTAGGTGTTAATTTTCAGCCCTGCATAGAATGTAGCGAATCTACCAGTAGGCAGGTGAAATAGAATAGTAGTAATACATACAGCAAAAACAACCCTGTTTTACCACTTTGGAATGTAATCTTTGACATTATTAATCAAGTTACTGATGAATCTCTTTGTCTTTTATTATTGTCCTTGATTAGCTCTGCGTTGTGTTTTCTTGTTTCCAATAAAAGACGGACCCCCAATCTCTAATATACCACACAGTCCAGTGACTCCTTTCTCAGGTGTTCAAATGAATCTCTCCAACACGGGATTTGAGCCTCAGCAAAAGCGATTTATTCCAGAAGGTTTACATACAAAAGACGATGGCATGCCTAATGGACAGTTGACCTCTCTGTATGCTGTCTGAACCCAAATCAAAGCATTGGTCTCGTTGCAACGTTCTTATGTGGTTTGAGTGTTCCCCCTCCCTCGTCTCTTCTCCGATAAGACTGTCTCTCTGGTCTCTTCTGTGGCCTTGTTTTGTCCCATTAACCTACGCCGCCTCGGCGCCCAGGCCTTTATCTCTAACCACAACAATGGTGTTTGGCCCAGAGTTTACCAGCCATGGAATGTCTTTATCTCATAAGTCTATGGAAGAGGGACACTTCTTACCGAAAACTCAAGCCGACAGCCATACTCAGAGGTCAATCATCATAATTAGGAAATAGCTAACAGGATCACATTAAAAGGCATTTCTCTGAAAATCAACAATATTCAACATTACCCATGCAATTTCTAGTTTAGATATGCGCCATGCATTGCCAATAATGGCCCTGCAAGGTATAGCAGGCTAATCCTTCACTACTGACCAGTAAACAGACCTTTTCTGGCAGCTGACAAGAGAGACGTGAGTGTGCTTCACGGGAACTCAGCTGTCATATGGGGGAAAGGTCAGCCGGGTGGGAATGAATAGAGGGGGAGGGATATGCTCCCGAGTGAAACTAAACAGAGGAGGACGCATAACGGACTTGAATCAAATACCCCTGTGTCACACATAAAATGATCACTTAACCCTTTTATTCCTGAAAGTTCAGTGCCAACATAACGAATATTAATTGGATTCCCCTATATTACTAGAAAGCGCAGTTTCTCAGCTTTCAGGAAGTGTTGGAATGTGGGATTTTTTTCTTTTTTTAATGTAAAGATTAAAAGATTTGTTAACATTTCTGCCGGTGACGCGGTAGGCTTCAAATGGTTAAAAACAAACCAAATATCAACAAATATCATTTCAAGACAAATTGAAATTGATATTATTACAGTCAAAAAAGGAATGTGTCCTCTGGTCAACCAGTTAGTTGATCTTCATACTGAAGCACAGGCTTATTAGATTACGTCTTTTCTAGCCTAAAAAGTATGCATTGGACATTGCAAAGCATTGTTATTGTCTAAAGATAGACTTGAACGTTAGTGTGCTTTTCAAAAGCTTTAAAATGCTCTGATCCTAATTTTAACGGATATGAGACCATGCCTACAAGGCATGTTGTTGTTTTTCAGGCGTAGCTGCAGCCAAGTCTTAACCTTGTAAAGAGAACTTGAAGCTAGATAGGTATTTTCAAAGAATCAAAATAAAACGGTTCTTGTTGCCATCGCACACACAATCCCGCACACGTTAGCTAACGTTACATTCGCATATAAAAGCTCACCTTTTAGAAGTCTTCAGCCTGTGCTAGCATAGCTAACGTTAGCTAGATGACTGGAACTTGAGTGGCCACACGAGATCTGCAGCTAGCTGTAGCTATAGTGTGGACTGTGCCCACACATGACACAGTCTAGATAAGCCTGGACAAGCTGTTTACTTAACCTACACAAAACGATTACGGTAATGAGCAAGAAAAAGTGAGCAGCTATGACTTCCCCAGTCGCTGTTCGGAAAATTCGTAACCGCTATGTTGCCATGGTTATGATGCACAGACAGCTGTATGGGCTAAAAATATAAAATAAGTTATTTAGTGCACTCAACTGTCAACAACTGTCACTTGTCATGTCCTCAGCTGTGCCAATAACAGCATGTATCTATTATTAAACCTGAGTCTATTTAATATCTAACGTTAGATACTAACCTGTATCTAAGATGGTGATGCACTTTCAAACAGCTTGGTATATAATACTTGGTACTATAATAGTGCACCCCACGAGAGCTCCTCGTGGGATAAGCCTGGGGACAAAGTTAGCTCAAAGTGAGCTTGGACCAGAGGTCAAAGATCAGAGAACAAGATGAAGAAAGGGCAGGAGAGCACACTTGTTTAGCTGAGAGGGACAGGCGGTGACACAAGTCACCTCGTATGGCATCTCGTCCGAGGTCAGCAGGGGAGAACCTTTATAAACTCCCCGTGGCAAATTGTGAGGGATAAAACTTCTAGACAACAATATCTAATTTGAGGCTTTAAGTGTGAATTATTTTACAAATAGAGCAATGGACAAACAAATTGACTGTCTTACTTTTGTGGATGTTGTGTTCATACAGGGGGCGTGTCCTCTAGAGTAAGGGGAAGCTGATTGGTCAGCCACAGCACGTGCAGGGGGAGGTCCGTAGCACGCAGCGCGCGAAACTCTGATTCTGCAACAACATCTGAGACATCTGTCAAACGGTGGCTGCTAACTTACTTAGTTTAGTACGACTGAAATGCCTTACTTTATAGCAGCATAGCTAACTTCTTCCGATACTATTCACACATTTACGTCTGGCAACAAATATTAGAGAGGGATTTGCTTCGTTTCAACACTGCGAAGTCAAAGGACATGATCACCACCAGCTAGCCAGATAACCCGCGGGGTCTTCTGCAGCTAACTAGCTGGCTACCGCTAAACGTGGGGAGTTGACATCGTGAATGTCACTGAAAGGAGAGCATATTTTAAAGTGATATTCGCAAACTGTTGATATAAGATGGTTCTGCAAAACAGCGGAAGATACAAATCAGAGCGCGGACAAGGGGGTGATCAAGATAACCAGCAGTAAGTTGTTTCCCGTGGCTAACGTTAGCTAGACTAGCTTTCCTTCCATTGTCATTTCAGATGGACATGTCGGCACACCGATGACTTTACGGCTAGTAACTTCTCCTTTTATATGAATGGTGCTATATAAATGAAATTACATTGACATAGCTGTTGCATTACATTATTATTATCAATGCAACGTCATCTTACTGTCTGGTCATTTTAAACCAGGGATGGAGGATCTTCTATGTCTGCTGTCAAGAGGCTCGAACGCAGCCAGTTCACGGACGAGATGGACACCCGTTTCGGCTTTGAAAGGATGAAGGACCCGGGGGAAAAAACAGGCTGGTTGATAAACATGCATCCTGTAAGCCCGATTGATTCGTTTGAGTTGAAGCATTCTGCTTAGTTTATTAACCTAGCTATCAAGGGAAATAGTAATAGCCTGTTTATTACAAGTACATGTTTTCTGAATAAGATAACGTTAGCTATTTCATCTCATGGGAGTTATGATGATGTATTCTGCCCCCCTTAGACTGAAATCCTGGATGATGACAAAAGAATGATCAGCGCTGTGGACTATTATTTCATCCAGGATGATGGCAGCAGGTTCAAAGTGAGGAGCATTCTCAACATTAGTGAAAGAAGGATATCAGTTACACTCTCCGCTTCACTTCATTGGCACTCTCCTAACTTTCTGCTATTTGCTTCAGGTGGCCCTCCCCTTCAAACCATATTTTTACATAGCTACCAGAAAGGTAAGGTTTAGGGCTCCTCATTTATTTTAATAGGAACTCTATTTTTAAATGCTTACTTGCTTCACCGTACAGAACGTTGGTTGCTCAAATACATTGTTCCTCCTGTCTGCTCTACCCAGAACTGTGAAAGGGAGGTAAACTCATTTATGTCCAAGAAGTTCCAAGGGAAGTTGGCTAAGATTGATATAGTCCCTAAGGAAGACCTGGATCTGGTGAGATTTCATTTCATTTCAAACCTTTAAAAATAGTTACAGGTCTAAGTACATAAGTCTAGAGCCACAGTTTTAAACTCTGTGACCGGAGGAAGTACCTCCAGATGATGATACATAGAGAAAAAACACTCAAGATGTTGTCAGATCTGTAAAAAAATATTTAGGTAAACATTTTGTGAATTCTCCCAGTATGATTGCTAAGATGTTAATCTGTCTGTTTTCAAAGCCTAACCACCTGGTGGGACTGAAGAGGAGTTACATCAAGCTGTCCTTCAACACTGTGGACGACCTTATGAAGGTCAAACGTGAGATCTCTCCGTCTGTGCGCAAGAACCGAGAGAAGGAGAAGTCCAATGACATCTACACCTCTATGCTGTCAAGGTGATATTCCTCTGAATTATGAATTTTGTTCCGAATGATCATATTTTGTAATTAAATATTTAAATAGCCGTGTCCTGCCTTTCTGCTTCTTTAAGCGGTTACTTTAGATTTGACCTTCTCTTATCACTCTTTAGTGCATTGGCAGGTGGCAGTGTGATGGCAACAGACGAGGATGAGATGTCCAAGAAAATCTCTGACCAGATGGACAACATAGTGGATATGAGAGAGTACGATGTGCCCTACCACGTCCGCCTGTCTATTGACCTGAAGATCCACGTGGTAAGAACTCCTGAGGGGACGGGAGAACCTTAGCAGAGGGATGGGTGGGTGGGTGGGGTGTCCTTGAAACACCCTAGGTTATGTATTACTAATACACTCAACCTAGGAAACACCTAGTCTTGACAGTCCTGACCTGTGTGACTTTCCTAGGCCCACTGGTACAACGTGCGGTACCGAGGCAGCGCTTACCCTCCTGAGATAGTACGGAGAGATGATCTTGTGGAACGACCAGTAAGAACATTTCATATTGTCCTCCTTACATTGAGCATTACATTGGTACCTTTATCTTGTACATAATTATGACTAATAATAAATAAACACCATTGAATCCCTGTGGTATTTTCCTCCAGATATCCTGTTTCCAAGCTTCTATTTTCCTAGATGCCAGGGTCTTGCCTCCATATGTCTGTTAAGTGTGACCTACTGTTTTCAGAGGGGCTCATAATATATTCCCTGTCTCTCAGGACCCAGTGGTTCTAGCGTTCGACATAGAGACCACCAAGCTGCCTTTGAAATTCCCAGATGCTGAGACCGATCAGATTATGATGATATCCTACATGATTGATGGACAGGTGGGTTTTTTCCCTACATTGAGCCCAATATCTAGGTGCATTTCGGCTGTATGGATGCTATATTTTCTATTTTTGTAAATGTCGATGTTTCTTTACGTCGTGTCCCTGACAGGGCTTCCTCATCACCAACAGAGAGATAGTCTCTGAGGACATCGAGGACTTTGAGTTCACTCCCAAGCCAGAGTACGAGGGACCTTTCACTGTTTTCAATGAGCCTGATGAGGTAAGAACGATGCGTTATATGTTAAAGAAAATCTTTAGTTCATAGTATGTGCCTACTTACCTACCCCTTTTCTGGTTCCAGGCAGGACTCATAAAGAGGTTTTTTGAGCATGTCCAGGAAACGAAGCCAAACATCTTTGTAACTTATAACGGAGACTTCTTTGATTGGTGAGCCAGAGGGTCCTATGTTGTCTCCATCCTGTGAGTCTAGTGTTTGGTTTACTACTCTACACTGTCAACACCTTCCACTCCTGCTAACTGCTCCATGGTATTCTCTTCACTCCAGGCCCTTTGTGGAGACCAGGGCTGCCCACCACGAACTGGATATGTACAAGGAGATAGGCTTCCAGAAGGACAACCAGGGAGAGTACAAGGCAACTCAGGCCATTCACATGGACTGCTTAAGGTATGGACTCGGATCTTATGATGTACAGTATCTGGCATATGTGTCACGTGTCTGTATAGAGAGACAAACACACATGCTTCTCTGCCACAGGTGGGTGAAGCGAGACAGCTACCTGCCCGTGGGCAGTCATAACCTGAAGGCAGCAGCCAAGGCCAAGCTGAGCTACGACCCCGTGGAGCTGGACCCTGAGGAGATGTGCCGCATGGCTACCGAGGAGCCACAGGTGCATTGTGGGAGTTGTACACGCATCTCTAATAGATGTGGTTGAGGTGTAGATGTATTACATTTTGCATTCTTGTGGTGCTCTTGTTGTCTGCACGTTCTTACATGACTCCTTGTCCCCCTCTCTCTCTCTCTCTCTCTCTCTCTCTCTCTCTCTCAGACACTAGCCACCTACTCTGTGTCTGATGCTGTGGCCACTTATTACCTGTACATGAAGTATGTCCACCCGTTCATCTTCGCTCTCTGCACAATCATTCCTATGGAGCCCGATGAGGTTTGTCTCTAGTTCGCAGTTTCCAAAACAGTATAGATAATGTCAGTCGTTTTAGATTATATACACATAATATTAGACACATAATACACATTATATATACATAATACAATATATATGACATTTTTAGACAGATTTTTGGGCTGTGTGTGTTACGCTGTGTTTTCAGGTGCTGCGCAAGGGTTCGGGGACCCTGTGTGAAGCGCTTCTCATGGTGCAGGCCTTCCACGCCAACATCGTCTTCCCCAACAAGCAGGAGCAGGTCTTCAACAAGCTCACAGACGACGGCCACGTCTTGGACTCTGAGACCTACGTAGGCGGCCACGTGGAGGCTCTGGAGTCTGGAGTGTTCCGTAGTGACATCCCCTGCCGCTTCAAAATGGTACCATCCGTCCCAGTTTTGCCCTGTTTGGTGTAGTTTAATCCATTTGTCTGAGTGGGGGGTTGTGTCCCCGTGTGGTGACACTGTTTCCTGGTGTTACGGCAGAATCCGGCTGCGTTTGACTTCTTGCTCCAGCGCGTGGAGCATACGCTGCGCCACGCCATCGAGGAGGAAGAGAAGGTCCCCCTGGAGCAGGTCACGAACTTCAACGAGGTCCGTCAGCCTGAGCTACACCATGAGCCTAGTCGTCTTGAGGGGAATACTGAATCTCATGTCAAAAATGGTCTCTATGGCACCTTAAGAAGCCATCTGCCTCAGCAGTGTTCTAGTGGAAGCGCATTTACCGTTTTCATACTAATACACCCTGTCCTCTCCATCACTCCTGTCTGCTTCCCAGGTGTGTGATGAGATCAAGAAGAAACTGATCTCCCTAAAGGAGGTGCCCAACAGGATTGAGTGTCCCCTCATCTACCATCTGGACGTGGGGGCCATGTACCCCAACATCATCCTCACCAACCGACTGCAGGTAAAGCAGCTCAGCGACTGACCGATTTTCCACTCATTTTTCGTAACATGCAACGAGGCTCGTGAAGGGCCCAAATCTAAACCTGCTGGTCGTGTCCCTCAGCCCTCTGCGATCGTGGACGAGGCCACGTGTGCAGCCTGCGATTTCAACAAGCCAGGGGCCAACTGTCAGAGGAAGATGTCCTGGCAGTGGAGGGGAGAGATCAGTGAGCTGCTTGTTATTCTCTGCTTCAGCATCGGACTGCTGGTGGATGTACTGTGCATCCGGAAAGTATTCATATCCCTTCACTTTTTACAAATTATTAGGTTACAGCCTTATTCCAAAATGGAAGAAAAATATTTAAAATAAAAAAAAATCTACACACAATACCCCATAATGACAAAGTGAAAAAGGTTTTCGAAATGTTTGCAAATTTGTTAAAAATAAAACACCCATATCACATGCGCACATGTATTCATACCCTTTACTCAATACTTTGTTGAAGCACCTTTGGCAGTAATTACAGCTTCAAGTGTTCTTGAGTATGATGCTATAAGCTTGGCACACCTATTTTTGGGCAGTTTCTCCCATTCTTCTTTGCAGATCTTCTCAAACTCCATCAGGTTGGATGCGGAGCGTCGGTGCACCGCCATTTTCAGGTCTCGAGAGATGTCCAATCAGATTAGAGTCTGGGCTCTGGCTGGGCCACTCAAGGACATTCACAGACTTGTCCCGAAGCCACTCTGTTATCTTGGCCATGTGCTTAGGGTTGTTATATTGTTGGAGAGTGAACCTTCACCCCAGTCTGAGGTCCAGAGTGCCCTGGAGCAGGTTTTCATCAGTGATCTCTCTGCACATTGCTTCATTCATTTTTCCCTTGATCCTGATTAGTCTCCCAGTTCCTGCCACTCAAAAACATCCCCACAGCATGATGCTGCCCCCACCATGCTTCACTGTGGGGATGGTATTGACCAGGTGATAAGCAGTGCCTAGTTTCCTCCAGACACAACACTTGGCATTCAGCAAGAGTTCAATCTTGGTTTCATTAGACCAGAGAATTTTGTTGCTCATGGTCTTAGAGTCCTTTAGATGCCTTTTGGCAAACTCTACACAGGCTGTCATGTGCGTTTTGGCTTCTGTCTGGCCACTACCATAAAGTCTTAGTTGGTGGAGTGCTGCAGAGATGGTTGTCCTTCTGGAAGGTTCTCCCATCTCCATAGAGGAACGCTGGAGCTCTGTCAGTGACCATCTCCCTGACGAAGGAAGGCCCTTCTCCCCCGATTACTTAGTTTGTCTTCTATTTATGAATGATGGAGACCACTGTGCACGTTGGGACCTTAAATGCTGCAGACATTTTTTTGTACCCTTCTCCAGATCAGTGCCTTGATACAATCCTGTCTCGGAGGTCTACAGACAATTCCTTTGACTTCATGGCTTGGTTTGTGCTCTGACATGCACTGCCAACTGTGAGAGCTTATATAGACAGGCTTGTGCCTTTCCAAATCATGTCCAATCAATTGAATTTACCACAGTTGGACTCCAATCGAGTTGTGGGAATATGTATTATGTACATGTTATTTTTTTTATTTTTTTTTATACATTAGCAAAAGTAAAAAAAAAAAAAAATCACTTTGTCATATATAAATAAAAAAAAGTTTTGAAATAAGGCTGTAACATAACAAAATGTGAAAAAAGTGAAGGGATATGAATACTTTTCGGATGCACTGTAGCTGTGGTCTTCTTTTTATTCCCTGTCATATGAAAGTGCTTTATTAGTGCCATTGGAATAAGAAACCTGTTGATGTTATTGATAAGTCACTAGGAACAGGGAAGTAAAAGGGATTCCCTCCTCGATTTACACTGATCTTTCTTCCTGCCTCTTGTCTGCAGTGCCCGCCAGCCGCAGCGAGTTCCACCGTATCCAGCAGCAGCTGGAGTCTGAGAAGTTCCCCCCGTTCTTCCCCAACGGCCGGCCCCGCGCCTTCCACCAGCTGAACCGTGAGGAGCAGGCCCGGCACGAGAAGAAACGTCTGGCAGGTAAGACGGAGGGAGAGAGAGATAGATACAGAGATGGAGAGATAGACAGATAGGTGGGTAGATAGACAAGATTCTTTCTTTCTTTCTTTCTTTCTCTCTTTCTTTCTTTCTTTCTTTCTTTCTTTCTTTCTTTCTCTCCTACTTTCTTTCTTTCTCTCCTACTTTTTTTCTTTCTTTCTTTCTCTCCTTTCTTTCTTTCTCTCCTTCTTTCTTTCCTTCTTTCCTTCTTTCCTTCTTTCTTTCTTTCTTTCTTTCTTTCTTGTCTGTACAGTGCTACACATAATACAAACCCATTATCATACAATCCTCACATTTACCATACAGTCTCACGCTTACATATAATCACCAGCCATATTTACACATACACACACCTGTGCATACATTTGTACACATTGCACATGATGATTGAGGGGTTATTATTGTGGTGTCTTGTTGAGGAGTGAAATGGCAGAGGGGTCAAAGCTCCTCCTGAATCGGGCCCGTTTCCAAGGCCAGGTTCATGCTCTCTGGTACTTAATGTCCAAGATAAATGTTCCTCTTAGGCACAAAAAAAAAAACATTAAAAAGAAGAAGAATCTATTCTCTTTTTTGTTCTCTCTCCCTGTTCTGGTGACTGTGATGCCCAGCTTGTGTGACCCTTTCTGTGGCGTCTCTCCTCTGTGTCAGACTACTGCAGGAGGGCCTATAAGAAGGTGCACATGACCAGGCTGGAGCAGAGGGTCACCATCGTCTGCCAGCGGGAGAACTCCTTCTACGTGGACACAGTGCGAGCTTTCAGAGACCGGCGATATGAGTTCAAGGGGCTGCACAAGGTATCACCTGGGAACTAGTCTCTCGTACTGTATATAACGTAGAGTAGAAGTTTATAGATTCTGTGATTCAAGTATCGGGACTAATACTCTCATTAAATGTCAGGGGTGCAGACTTTGTACTTTTAGGTGAAAATAGCCGTTTTTAATCCAAAATAGGTCATTTGTTTGATCTGTGTATGTATGGGTTTGCATGTTTGTCAGCTTTTTCACCTCTGAAATGTGATGTGTCCCATCCTTTTCTAACGGGGGGTCCTGTTTGCCTGTCTCGTCCTCCTCTCCTGTGCTTCAGGTGTGGAAGAAGAAGCTGTCAGCAGCCCAGGACAGTGGGGACGCTGCTGAGATGAAGCGCTGCAAGAACATGGAGATCCTCTATGACTCCCTGCAAATGGCCCACAAGTGTATCCTCAACTCCTTCTATGGCTACGTGATGAGGAAAGGGTACGAACATCCGGAGAAGAATCTCTTTCTGTTTGATCGAATGTGCAAGTTGAATACAAGTGTACTGTTCGAAAGAAGATAATTATTGTCATACTGTATATGTGTATGTGTGTGTATACATATGTGTGCGGTTGTAGATGACCGAACCAGAGTTTGTGATGCTGTTTGTGTCCACCAGGGCGCGCTGGTACTCCATGGAGATGGCTGGCATTGTGTGCTACACCGGAGCCAACATCATCACCCAGGCCAGGGAGCTCATTGAACAGATAGGGTGAGGGCTGTGGCTATTCTCTTACTGCAACGACTTGAATGTTACACCATACGCCATCCTACATATATATTAGTACCATGACTTCAGCACACTCTGGAGAGGGACCATGACAATCCAAAAATGACATTCCTGTTTCGATATGAGAGCACATGTCCATAACTGCACCAAAATGTTACCTGCGTATGCTACAGGAGGCCCCTGGAGTTGGACACTGACGGTATCTGGTGTGTCCTGCCCAACACCTTCCCGGAGAACTTTGTGCTCAAGACGAGTAACGAGAAGAAGCCCAAGGTGACCATCTCCTACCCCGGAGCCATGCTCAACATCATGGTGAAGGAGGGCTTCACCAACGACCAGTATCAGGAGCTGGTGGACCCGGCCACCCTGACCTACGAGACGCGGTCGGAGAACAGCATCTTCTTCGAGGTGGACGGGCCCTACCTGGCCATGATCCTGCCGGCGTCCAAGGAAGAAGGGAAGAAGCTCAAGAAAAGGTTCACTTCTCTATTTATTTTATATTTTTTCTATCGTGACCTAATGACGGCTAACTAGCTAACTGGCCCAGGTGGCCTGACTCAGGGCCAGGGCTTTAGGGATTAGACTGAGTTTGCGGCGATGGTCTGTGCGCATGCCGACTACTTTCCTGCAAAGGACAATAAAGACAAATCTAATCTATAGCAATGTTTCCATCCACACGTTTTATGCATGAAAGTTTGTACCTTCGATCTCGTCGGATTTTCTCTTGTTCGATAAAAGGCTTTTGTTATAAACGCTTTATCCGATTTAAAGCTCTAGATGGAAACGCACGTTCACCGTCTTTATTCGCATTCATATTTTTAGCGATCCTCACATAATTCGATTGACAAGTGGATGGAAACGTCTTATATTGCTGTGGGTTCCTCTGCCGTGTCCAGGTACGCGGTGTTCAACGAGGACGGCTCCCTGGCTGAGCTGAAGGGCTTCGAGGTGAAGAGGAGAGGAGAGCTGCAGCTCATCAAGATCTTCCAGTCCTCCGTGTTCGAGGCCTTCCTCAAAGGCACCACTCTGGAGGAGGTGTACGCCTCGGTGGCCAAGGTGGCCGACTACTGGCTGGACGTGCTTTACAGCAAGGTGAGAACATTGTCCATGAGGTCTCTGACGAGGTTCTTGACTTAAAGGACAATGCTCGTTTTTGACAACCTGGACCTTATTTACGACATATTATAAGACGTTTGACTCACCGAGATCACTTTGGTGTAGTTCGGAGGCCTGTAGAAGAAATTTAAAATCCAGCGCGAGCCAGTATATCCATGTAATGGCGGTGGTGGGGGCAACGAGAATGCAGCTTCTAAAAATCTATTTTCTGCCGCGAAACGGTTGTTTTCATCAATCTGTCTTGATGAATCGCTAGTTGTGCTTACATAGAGCATAACTGTTGTGGTTTTCACATGCCATGATCTTTAGAAACGTCTTTCGAAACGAAATAGCTTCCTCACTTGCTCCAGCACTAATGCGCACAGCGCGCAATCGTTGCTCCAGCACGCTGTGCGCATGCGTGCTGGAGCAAGTGAGGAAGCTATTTCGTGTCTAAAGACGTTTCTAAAGATCATATTACAGAGGCATGTGAAATACCACAACAGGCCTATGCTCTCTATGTAAGCACAACTAGCGATTCATCAAGACAGATTGATGAAAACAACCGTTTCGCGGCAGAAAATAGATTTTTAGAAGCTGCATTCACGTTGCCCCCACCACCGCCATTACATGGATATACTGGCTCGTGCTGGATTTTAAATTTCTTCTACAGGCCTCCGAACTACACCAAAGTGATCTCGGTGAGTCAAACGTCTTATAATATGTCGTAAATAAGGTCCAGGTTGTCAAAAACGAGCATAACCCTAACCCTTTAATACACAGACTATTATAACTACTGGATAATCACACACAGCATAGCCTTGCTAAAATGTTGTTGATTCAAGTAACTAGCCAATTGTATTCTATTAGTTATTAGTCCATCTATGTGATCAACATTTAGCAGACATTAAGCCTCATTTCAGATGTTTCCCATCATGCCCTTGTTGATCAGGCTGCCAATATGCCCGACGCGGAGCTGTTTGAGCTGATCTCGGAGAACCGCTCCATGTCCAGGAAGCTGGAGGACTACGGCGAGCAGAAGTCCACCTCCATCAGCACGGCCAAGAGGCTGGCCGAGTTCCTGGGAGACCAGATGGTGAAGGACGCCGGGCTCAGCTGCCGCTACGTCATCTCCCGCAAACCAGAGGGCGCCCCTGTCACCGAGAGGTCAGCCGAACCACCCTCCGCCCCCTCCGGGAGGCAGATTCAGATTCCGGGACGTTTTTGTCTTTTTCGTTTTTCGTCCAGACAGCTCAGATTGATGATATCAATCATCGCTTGGTTACGCCCAGAACCTTTCAGCCGAGCGTTTTGTCGTTGATTGTGATCGAGTTGTATTTCTCTCTGCCTGACAGAGCCATCCCGCTGGCCATCTTCCAGACCGAGCCCAGCGTTAAGAAGCATTTCCTGCGCAAGTGGCTGAAGATGCCCAGTCTCCAGGAGCTGGACATCCGCACTGTAAGTCTACACCGTTGTCTGCGCACTCACTTAACCCTTGTGCCGGAACATCTGCGGTTTGGCCCTAATTATTTGTCTGGGAATTCTTCAGATCCTTGACTGGAATTACTACATCGAGAGACTGGGCAGTGCGATCCAGAAGATCATCACCATCCCAGCAGCTTTGCAACAGGTAGTTAGGTTGTCGTGTCGTGTTTAGAGGCGACTAGAGTGTTTCTGAAGTCTTTTTGCTCATGGACACCCCTCCCCTCCCAGGTGAAAAACCCTGTGCCCAGAGTTCGCCACCCAGACTGGCTCCACAAGAAGCTGCTGGAGAAGAACGACATCTACAAGCAGAAGAAGATCAGCGAGCTGTTCACCAGCGAGGGGAAGAGACAGGTACACTCAAAGTCAAGGTTATCTTAGGAAACTGTCACTCATCTCTCTGAAACAGCTGAAACTCATGGCCCTCCAGCGAGGAGAGAAGCCTGGTGTGAACCAGTCACCTCGCCCCTCTCTCTCTCTCTCTCTCTCTCACTCTCTGTCTCTGTCTCTCTCTCTCTCTCTGTCTCTCTCTCTCTGTCGCTCTGTCTCTCTCTCTTTCTCTCTCTCTCTCTCTCTCTCTCTCTCTCTCTCTCTCTCTCTCACTCACACACACACACACACACACCACACACACACACACCTCTCTCTACTGTTGCCCACCCTCTACTGTCTCTCTCAGGTGGCCCACCAGCCTGGCCCAGCAGACATGGAGGACTTCGGGCAGCCGGCCAAGCCCCTGCAGCCGGCCATCCTGATCAGCACCAAGCGCAAGCGTGCGAGCCAGGGCGAGGACAGCCAGGTGGAGTCCCAGGACACGGAGCTCACCCAGTCCTGGAGAGAGATCCTGGGGCCGCCCCCCCCTATGGGGGAAACACAGGTAGGCCCCGCCCCCCTCTTTTTCTGCAGACCATCGTCTGAATACCTGTTCAAAACAGGGTGTAGTGCCAGCTACGCATGAAGGCTTTGTTAGTTGGATGTCTTCTCTAACCTCCCGTACTGTGTGTGTGTTGTGTGTGTTGTGTGTGTTGTGTGTTGTGTGTGGTGTGTGTGTGTGTGTGTGTGTGTGTGTGCGCGTGTGTGTGTGCAGGAGGAACGCCTGGTGTGGCTGCGCTACCATAAGAAGAAGTGGGAGCTGCAGCTGAAGCAGAGGAAGGAGAGGAGGAAGAAGAGGAGGCTGCTGGATGGAGAGGCTCAGCCCGTCGGGGGAGGGCTGATCAGGGACGGACCCACCAAGGGCCTGGGCAGCTTCCTCCGCAAGACGGCTCGCAGCATCCTGGACATGCCCTGGCAGATCGTACAGGTGGGCCGGACGCCATGGTCTGAATCCAGCCGGGGTCTCACGAGCACACCGAGCGGAATTTTAGAACTCTACACTGCTAAACATCGTTGTACTTGTAGCTACGGAAATATGAGGGATGTTTTAGGGGATGTGTCTTTAAGCGTCGATGTCCCATTCGCTCTGCTCCTCCAGATTGCAGAGACCAGCCACCCTGGCCTGTACAAGCTGTGGGCCGTGATCGGCAGCGACCTGCACTGCATGAAACTCAACATCCCCAGAGTGTTCTACGTCAACCAGAAGGTCCCCAAGCAGGAGGAGGGAGCCACTTACAAGAAGGTAACAACATATTCAGTGTGATGGAGTCTTTGACACTGACGGATAACGGAGCAAGACATGTTTTAGGTTTTTATGATTACGTTTACAAGTATGTGTTTTCAGCAAAATGTGTCGGGAGGTGCTATAAAATGGCATGTCTGGTCGGGGGGTTGATGTGTCTAGTCTCTCTCTAGACTTAAATATTGCGTTAAATCGCTGTGTTCCGCATACTACTGTTCATGATAGAGTCTGTGCCACTTCGCCGCCCAAGCTGGTGTTCTGAGGGTGTATCAATGGTTAAAAATTGAAAGAGTGACAGGTTCGTAGCAGCAAATGGGAGACGCTAGCCCAGGTTAGATGGGCGGGGCATATCTACGGGTGGGAGTGCCTGATCGCGAAAGTCGTTACTGATTGGTGTCGGCGGGATTCCTGCGAAACCAAATGAATCGCCGGGATTCGAGCACCAGATTTTTGCACGAAGCGTCCCAGACCCATAAAGAGATCTGCATCATGCAGTCACGTCGTTAGCGTAGCTTCTGCAGTGTGTCAGCGAGAGAGCTCTCGTGGGTCTGGCATTGACACTGGGCCGCTGTCCCGTGTGCCGCAGGTAAACCGGATGCTGCCGCGCTCCAACATGGTGTACTACCTGTACCAGTACTCCGTCCCCGAGGACATGTACCAGGAGCACGTCAACGAGATCAACGCAGACCTCTCCGCCCCAGACATAGAGGGCGTCTACGAGACCCAGGTACTGTGGACCACATATTGCCGCCCCCCCCCCCCCCCCTCACAGAGCTCGTCTGTGTGCGGATGGCGTACGGGTCAGTAAGGGGTCCTGTTCTGTCTCCGTCTGAGACAGCGTGTCGCTGACGCGCGTCCTCTCCCTCCCAGGTGCCCCTGCTGTTCCGAGCGCTGGTGCAGCTGGGCTGCATGTGCATGGTCAACAAGCAGGTGGTGAGGAGCCTGGCCGGCAGGGAGGCCGACACCTTCGACCTGGAGCACCTGGAGATGAGGTCACTGGCCCAGTTCAGCTACCTGGAGCCTGGTATGCCCCCCCACCCCCCCCTTTCCACTGACGGACACGACTGGTATTTGATCCCAGGGAGGTTTGTAAATGGTTTTGTTTGCGTTTCTCTAACAGGAAGTGTGCGACACATCTACCTGTACCATCACAGCCAGGGACACAAGGCTCTGTTCGGCCTGTTCATCCCCTCACAGCGCAAGGCCAGCGTCTTCGTCCTGGACACGGTACCACCAGCAGCATTCTTCATTACAGCCATCCTGCCCGTCTGCCTTGCCTAGTCTTGAGAAGTACAGGGTGTATAGAAATGTATGTACGCTATATTATTCATGTGCTAACGTGCAAACTCCCTTCCTCCGGGGTCAAGGTTCGCAGTAACCAGATGCCCAACCTGAGCACGGTGTACGGGGCGGAGCGCGCCGCCCTGCTGGAGAAAACCAGCGAGGAGCTGCTGCCCCCCGAGAAACACAACTTCGAAGTGCGGGCAGAGAACGACGTCAAGGCCATCTACCGCGCCCTGCAGCGCATCCTGCTCAACTACAAGGTACTGGGCTCTCTCCCTCTCTGGCTCAGCCTGTACCGGCTCGGTCTAATGACTAGTCACAAGGGGCATATGGTTTTCTAACGGTCTCTCTGTATTTTTAATGGTCTCTCTCTGTCTTTCTAACTGATCTCTGTCTTTCTAACTGGTCTCTGTCTTTCTAACTGGTCTCTGTCTTTCTAACTGGTCTCTCTCTTTATAACTGGTCTCTCTCTTTCTAACTGGTCTCTTGTCTTTCTACCTGGTCACTGTTTTTCTAATTGGCCTCTCTCTTTCTAACTGGTCTCTCTCTGTCTTTCTAACTGATCTCTGTCTTTCTAACTGGTCTCTCTCTTTCTAACTGGTCTCTCTCTTTCTAACTGGTCTCTTGTCTTTCTACCTGGTCGCTGTTTTTCTAACTGGCCTCTCTCTTTCTTTCTAACTAGTCTCTCTGGCTTTGTAACTGGTCTCTCTCTGGCTTTGTAACTGGTCTCTCTCTATCATTGTAAATGGTCTTTGTCTTTGTAACGGCCTCAGAACTGATCTCCCTCTGTCTGTCTAACTGGTCTCTCCATCTGTCTAACTGGTCTCTCTTGTCTCTGTCTTTCTAACAGTCTCTCTCTGTCTTTGTAGCAGTCTCTCTCTGTCTTTGTAACAGTCTCTCTGTCTTTGTAACAGTCTCTCTCTGTCTTTGTAACAGTCTCTCTCTGTCTTTGTAACAGTCTCTCTCTGTCTTTGTAACAGTCTCTCTCTGTCTCTCTAACTGGTCTCTCTCTGTCTCTCTCTGTCTTTGTAACCGGTCTCTCTGTGTCTTTCTAACAGTCTCTCTCTTTGTAACAGTCTCTCTCTGTCTCTCTAACTGGTCTCTCTCTGTCTTTGTACCGGTCTCTCTCTGTCTCTCTAACTGGTCTCTCTCTGTCTTTGTAACTGGTCTCTCTCTGTCTTTGTAACCGGTCTCTCTCTGTCTTTGTAACCGGTCTCTCTCTGTCTTTGTAACCGGTCTCTCTCCTCCCCGTCCTCAGGAGGAGCGTCGCGGGCCCACCCTGGTGGCGGTCCATTCTAACTGGGAGCTGCGGCGCCTGGCGGCCGGCATGCCGGTGCTGGAGGAGTTCCCGGTGGTGCCGGTGCACGTGGTGGACGAGATCAGCTACAACGTGCTGGACTGGCAGCGCCACGGCGCCCGCCGCATGCTGAGACACTACCTCAACCTGGACAGCTGCCTGTCCCAGGCCTTCGACATGGCCAGGTGGGAGCGCACACGGCCGCGTGTCCACAGCTCTCTCTCTCTCTCTGTCTGTCTCTCTCTCTCTCACTCTGTGTCTCTCTGTCTGTCTCTCTCTGGCTCTCTCTCTGGCTCTCTGTCTCTCTCTCTCTCTCTCTCTCTCACTCTCTCTGTCTCTCTGTCTCACTCTGTCACTCTGTCTCACTCTCTGTCTCTGTCTGTCTCTCTCACTCTCTCTCTCTCTCTCTCTCTCACTCTCTCTCACTCTCTCTGTCTCTCTCTCTCACTGTCGCTCTGTCTCTCTCACTTTCTCTCTCTCTCTCTGTCTCTCTCTCTCTCTCTCTCTCTCTCTCTCTCCCCCCCCCCCCCCCCCCTTATTATCTCTCTTTAGGACTCAGCTGACTGTCCCCTCTTCCCCCCCTTCTCCTCAGATACTACCACCTGCCGGTGGGGAACCTGCCCCAGGACGTGTCCATCTTCGGCTCCGACCTCTTCCTGGCCAGACACCTGAGGAAGCACAACCACCTGCTGTGGCTGTCCCCCACGGCCAGGCCTGACCTCGGGGGCAAGGAGGCCGACGACAGCCGCCTGATCATGGAGAACGACGACCGGGGCTCCGTGGAGATCAACGCTCAGGGCTGCTACTCCACAGGTATACACACTCTCTCACACACACACACACACACACACACACACACACACACACACACAGATAAACATACACACAGATAAACATACTCATAATCAACATGTGGTGAAGCAGTCCCACACAGCCCCAGCTGTGTTTACTAACAGCAGGTTTGAGAACGAGCATTGTTGTGATTTGTAGGTGTCTGTTATTGCACTACCAAAATGAAATTAATAAATTAAAATGAATTAATAACTGATTTTTATTAATTCATTTTTTATTAAATTTTTTATTTTATTTAATTAATTATTTGCATTAATTCAATAAAACTCATTTTTATTCATTCACGCGTGTGCGTGATCTCGTCTGTGCCAGTGTGCGTGGAGCTGGACCTCCAGAGCCTGGCCGTGAACACGATCCTGCAGTCCCAGCATGTGAACGACATGGAGGGCGGAGCCAGCCTGGGCGTCAGCTTCGACGTCATCCAGCAGGCCTCCCTGGAGGAGATGATGTCGGGGAACCAGGGCGCCAGCGCCGTGGCCAGCTACGACGAGACGGCGCTCTGCTCCAACACCTTCAGGTCTCCGCCTCCTCGCAACACACCACACCCTCCTAGCCAGAGCTCTCAGATACCTTCTACACAACATGGGATGTGCTTGACTGTGATTTAATAGACAGAACAATACAATTATATTTTATGATACACCTCTATTAAATCAAATCAAACTTTATTTGTATAGCGCATTTCATACACAGAGGCAACACAATGCGCTTTACAGAGAGCAATGGGAGGGTGGGCATAGGTCCCACCCCTACATATTCCAGAGGGAAGCAAAAAAAACTGTTTCACCCAGGGGCCAGAAAAGTGAGCTGTGAAAAGTTCTTCTCTGTCATCTAAACGGTTGTGTGTGGTGCGCTGTTTGTGTGAGCAGGATCCTGAAGAGCATGGTCGTGGGCTGGGTGAGGGAGATCACGCAGTATCGCAACGTGTACGCCGACAACCAGGTGATGCACTTCTACCGCTGGCTGCGCTCGCCCAGCTCGCTGCTGTACGACCCGGCGCTGCACCGCACCCTGCACAACATGATGAAGAAGGTCTTCCTGCAGTGAGTCACGCTAGTCTGGGGCCTAGCTCTCTCTCTCACTCTCTCTCTCTCTCTCTCTCTCTCTCTCTCACTCTGTCTCTGTCTCTCTCTCGCTCACTCTCTGTCTCTCTCTCACTCTCTCTCTCTCTGTCTCTCTCTCACTCTCTCTCTCTGTCTCTCTCTCTCTCTCTCTCTGTCTCTCTCTCACTTTGTCTCTCTCACTCTCCCTCTTTCTCTCTCTCTCTCTCTCTTTTTGTCTCTCTCTCTGTCTCTCTCTCACTATCTGTTTCTCTCTCTCTCTCTCTCTCTCTCTCTCTCACTGTAGATCCTGAGGCCCGGAAGACCTCAGGAAACCCTTATTATCTCTCTTGAGGACTCTACCAGCTGACTGTCCCCTCTTCTCCCCCTCCTCCTCAGATACTATTCTTCTCGTTCGGTGTTGTTTCGCCGGTCTAGAGCGGAAGCGCGATGACGCATAATCATCCGGTCTGGACCGGAAGACGGAACAGTTGTTGTAATGTTTTTACTGTAGGCTGCACATGGTGAAGTTTAGAGTAGATAACATTCGCGATGGCATCACCAGGCATAACACCGATGAAAATTGTAAAAGAAGATGCGAGGAGAACTACCGGTTAAGGACAAATAAAGCAAGCGGATGTTGGAGGCGGGCTCTACAGGCTCGAGCCGGATGAGGGGGCGGGCTTAAGGCAGTGAAGTAAATAGATACCAGGCTCTTCTCCCCGAGGAGAGACTGGTGACACGAGTCTAGAGTCACACAACTACCGCCTCTATACCGCCTCTACGCTCTCCTGTGCTTGAGCTCTTTCACATGAACGGGAACGTGTTTATGTGATACCGGTCTGTCGTAAGCTCTAGCCATCGTCTAGTTAGGATGACGCCACGGTTGATGGTGGTTTTCTGTCTCTCTGCTCCCAGACTGGTGGCAGAGTTCAAGAGGCTGGGCTCCACTGTGGTCTACGGGAACTTCAACAGAATCATCCTGTGCACCAAGAAACGCAGAATCGACAACGCTCTCGGCTATGTGGAGTACATCACCAATAGGTTAGTAATCCCGCCAGGCGCTGGATCTCATAATAATTTCCTTTAAGTGTAAACGGTTGCAGACTGGGTTTTGTGATTAAACTGTAACTTTTCAAACTTTCACACTTTGTCTTTTATTATTTCCACTCCTCCCAGTATTCACTCCCGGGAAATCTTCCATTCCCTTTCCATCTCGTTCTCCCGCTGCTGGGAGTTTGTCCTGTGGATGGATCCGGCCAACTTCGGAGGGGTGAAGGGCAAGCTCCCCTCCAGCCTTCTCTGTGGAGAGGTACCTCAATACACGCCTGCCCCCGGCTCAATAAAGATCATCGTCTTCTCAAAGCGGCGTTAAGTGTTAAAACATCGCCGACGACCGCCATTTTGCTTTCAGGGCGGAGCGGCGGAGAAGAAGAAAGGGAGAGGGGAGGGAGAGGAGGAAGAGGGCAGTGAGGACGAGGAGGAAGACGGGAACCAGCAGGAGGAGGACGGAGACGGGGAGACGGACGAGGTGGAGGAGCTGATCGAGAGCAGCTGGAACATCATGCAGTACCTGCCCCAGACCGCCTCCTGTCAGAAGTACTTCCTCATGATCATCTCAGGTAACGCAGCGGCCATTTTGTGACCTCCGAAGCCGGGTTCCCATACAGCATCCGCGACGAGGCACTAGTTCCTCTCGTCTTTCCATAAGAGTTGACGGGTTGAGTACGCCGGTCCAAGTAGGCAGCTGCTGTACGAAGCTACGAGCTACTAAACTGTCATTTAATTCAAAAAAATGTCTGTTGCATGTGAACCGGACAGTCTTGTTATATCACACTAACATTGTCTCCCGGTCTTCAAAGTCTTTTCTAGATAAAAAGACATAGCTAGCTCTCTACCTCTTTCCAAAGAGCACCGCATTCTGGCATTACTATACATCCAACAGAAGCGGTCCCCACCACTGCTGTCTTTTCTAGATAAACCAGAAGTACATAAACCAGAACATTCCAGAAGGATTGATGGCTCATGTACAGTTTTATCACTTCACCCTTTTCTGCTCTCTGCTCCCTCCCAGCCTACATCGCTGCTGTCTACCACAGCATGAGGGAGGAGCTACGACGGAACGCCCCTGGGGCCACGCCCGTCAAGAGGCGGGGGGGAAGCCAGGCTTCCCAGCAGGCAGCTGGGGACTTGAGTGCCCTTCCAGGTACGTTTAAGGAGACACATCGTGTAACCAACCACGGGTCTGCATGTTACTGTGCGTGTTTGGTTGCAACGGTTTGGTTTGTCAATGTCTTTTTGATGTATCGTTTCTGTCGACCTGACCTATATCCCCCCCAGGTATGATCTCCTTCTCCCAGGAGTACGTGTCCAGCGAGCTGACCCAGAACCTGTTCACCATCACCCAGAAGATCCAGAAGAAGGTGTCCGGCACCAGGAGTGGGACCCAGCCCTCCGAGATGTTCCCTGTCCTGCCAGGCTCTCACCTGCCTCTCCACAACCCGGCCCTGGAGTTCATCAAATACGTCTGCCAGGTACTGTGGAGCCAAGCTCACTTTTACAGTTTTCTCATTGCCTAATGATTGGATAGACTTGATACGTTGTTGTTGTTGTTGCTGTTGCTGTTGTTGTTGCTGTTGTTGCTGTTGTTGTCAGTGCTGTGAGGCTGCAGTCTCTGGTTGTATACTGACAGTGGTGTCCTCTCTCTCCTGTGTCCTAGGTCCTCTCTCTGGACGGCAACATCGTGAACCAGGTGAACAAGCTGAAGAGGGACCTGCTGCGCCTGGTGGACGTGGGAGAGTTCTCGGAGGAGAGCCAGTTCCGTGACCCCTGCAACTCCTACGTCCTGCCTGAGGTCATCTGCCACCACTGTAACTTCTGCCGCGACCTCGACCTCTGCAAGGACCCCTCGGTGGCCCAGGTCAGTGCCAGTCACTTTAGAACCTATGTACACATGGTCATGAAGGCACACTCCTACATTTTCAACCTTCCTTCATGATGCCCTCTGTTTCCTCACGCTGCGTCTATCAACCTGTGTAGGACAACACCTGTTGTCATGTTATATACAGCTTGTAGCCCACCTGTTGTCATGTTATATACAGCTTGTAGACCACCTGTTGTCATGTTATATACAGCTTGTAGACCATCTGTTGTCATGTTAAATACAGCTTGTAGACCACCTGTTGTCATGTTATATACAGCTTGTAGACCACCTGTTGTCATGTTATATACAGCTTGTATACCATCAGTTGTCACGTTATATACAGCTTGTATACCATCTGTTGTCATGTTATATACAGCTTGTAGACCACCTGTTGTCATGTTATATACAGCTTGTAGACCACCTGTTGTCATGTTATATACAGCTTGTATACCACCTGTTGTCATGTTATATACAGCTTGTATACCACCTGTTGTCATGTTATATACAGCTTGTAGCCCATCTGTTGTCACGTTATATACAGCTTGTATACCATCTGTTGTCATGTTATATACAGCTTGTAGACCACCAGTTGTCACGTTATATACAGCTTGTATACCATCTGTTGTCATGTTATATACAGATTGTAGACCTCCTGTTGTCATGTTATATACAGCTTGTAGACCATGCCTCGTCTGTTGACAGGACGGCTCCATCCTGCCCCAGTGGTTCTGCTCCAACTGCCAGGCCCAGTATGAGACCGAGTCCATCGAGATGGCACTGGTGGAGGCCCTGCAGAAGAAACTGATGAGCTACACCCTGCAGGACCTGGTGAGAGACTAGGGGGGGGAATTGATTCTGTCAGAATTGCAATTTTATTCTCGATGATTAAAGATCGATTCACAAATTCCGGGGGGGGGGATAAAATAATGTTTTGATTTGATTTGATTTTTTTGGGAAAATGTATTTTGGGATTTAATCCTGTTTTCACAATAATTTTGTGCTTGGGATGTATTTCAGTGTTAATAATAATAATAATAAGGGACCACCGAAGTCAAATGGTGGAAATGTCATTGAAAATTCTATCATAATCAAATTGAATCGGCGATAATCGATGTGAAATCGAATCGTGAGATCACTACCGATTCCACCCTCTTCATGCTGGGACTTGCCGATGTTGGAATAGATACCGGCTTGATTTGAGCCCAACTGGTTTCTGTGAACTGCTAACTCCTCAGTGAGTAACTGCCCTCTCACTCAACTGCAGGTGTGTTCTAAGTGTAAAGGGGTGAAGGAGTCCAACATGCCGTTGTATTGCCACTGTGCCGGAGACTTTGACCTCACCTTCCCCACCAAGGTACAGCATTGTGCTCCAACGAGACATGTTGAATTTGAGAGGTTTTTATGTTCTCCTAAATATTTAACAATGTTTGAAAATGTACTTACTCCTCTCTTCCCTCTCCCCTGTCTCATCCCGGACCACAGAGGTTCTCTGAGCAGATCAGAGTGTTCCAGAACATTGCGCAACATTACAGCATGAGCTTCCTGGAAGAGACCATCGACTGGCTGCTGACCATGAGCCCACAGATCAGCCAGGCCTCACACTAACTATAACAACCACTGGCTTACGTTCGCTTGCTAGTTTCTGTGACCGTGTTCGGTGATCTTGTATAAAATGTTTTGGCTTAGAGACACACAGGCGCTGTGGAGGAAGAGAAGGGGGGGGGTTAAAATGACAAAAATACTTCTTGTGAAGCTCATTTATCATGCTTCTCTGTTCCTTTCATGCATGCTGCAGCCTACTGTGCTGTTGGAACACATCATTGTAAATATACTGATTAGTTGCATTAAGGTTCGGTGATGACTAAAATATTGTCTGCTTTTTGACTAAATGTTTGTCAATAAATATTTTTCCAAGTTCTACAGGCTTTGCTTCTGTGATGCTAATGTGGCCCAGGGAAATGATCTTGGGGTTGGAAGTTGTATTTAATGCACTATTTATTGCTCAGCCTAAACTCTCACCCACTTACAGAATCCCCTCGGACCACTGTGATCAGAATCCCCTCGGACCCACTGTGATCAGAATCCCCTCGGACCCACTGTGATCAGAATCCCCTCGGACCACTGTGATGGTCCTCATCTCTTGGGACGTTCTGATGATGGGCCTTGAAAGTCTCTATCGGCTACATTGTCTCTGCCATAATTTTACATTTTCACAAATGCATCTGTCTGCCATTCTAAATACTGTGCACTGTATTCTTATTCTGTGCTATACTGTAGTACAATAGGCAGAAGATGCCTGAAATTGTTATACTTGGGGGAGAATTGCTTGGCTTCGGCTTCTGTGGTGTTGAGGAAGGGTAGACAAGTGGTGCGTTAGGCACTAGCCATCTTTGTTGTGATGGTCTGTCAGGAGAACATTCACTGGTGGTTACTGGCTCATCTCCAGTAGGTCTCGATCAGAGTGATCTTAACCTATCAACCGGGGTCTCGATCGCCCCGTTCTCCCAGAGGTGACGCGGCTGATGGGAATCTCTCAGACCGATAATCTCATTTCAGACCCTTGGCTCTCTCACAATTAGATTGGTTGCATTGAGTTCCCTGTCTCCATGATGGAGTGAGAGTACTTACTGCACACTTCTGAATGCAAAGCAAGAATCTCATGTCATATGCTTTCAATTCTTCTTTTATTTTATTTTTTATTTTTTTCAATATTAATGGTGGTTAGCTTATTTGTGTTTTTTATATATAAAGTAAAGTTTTATTTATATATATATATATATATATAGGTGCATCTCAGAAAATTTGAATATTGTATAAAGTTCATTATTTTCCGTAATTTTATTCAAAAAGTGAAACTTTCATATATAGATAGATTCATTACACATGAAGTGAACGCTGAACACATTGATGCAATAATTTGTGCAAAAGGAGCCCCCACCAAGTATTGAGTTTATACTGTAAATGAACATACTGTACAATCATAAAGATTAAAACAAAAAAGGAAATATTTAACTTTGTGTAATGGATTTAGAATACATGGAGGTTTCACTGTTTTAATTAAATTACGGAAAATAATGGACTTTTTCACAATATTCAAATTTTCTGAGAATATTGCATGATAGTGTATGATATGTCATGTATGCTCATTACATTACCATTACATGTCACATTCTGTTATTTCAAAATGTCACGGTGGCTGTACATCTACTGAGCAAATCCATTAGACCCCAGACATAAATCCTTTTCACTACATGTCTTTATTATTCACTTTATCTCTCCGTATGGATTCACACTTCCCCACAATCTTGTTACAGAAACCATTTTGTGGGAAATGTCATCGTTATTTGATTAGTGTCTCTCAAAGAGTAGCTCTCCTCTTGGACTTTTTCTTCCAGTGCGGTAAACACTCAGCATCCACTGTCTATAGTAACATTAGGTTTGACATATGAGTCACAGATGTATATCCTCTCACTTCTATGTTGATTAGGATTGATGACTAATATGGTCAATCCTTGCACAAGTTGATACAAGACAATTTATTGTGATTGATTATTGTGAATAATCTGTGAGAGACTTCTCAGTACAACACACCCAATATGCTTGATTGACTATGACCTGGTTTGTTTTGTTTCATGTTATGCAACACAGATGCTAATATTATTCAATGACTTGAAGCTCTACAGAGTTGGGTGAACGCCATCTGAATCTCTGTTAACTCAACAAGATACAGTATGGAAGTGATCCACAGAGAAACAATTCAGTTCCTGAAGTGACAGGATTTTGGATGGTATTGACCCTAACGCTGGTCTACAGGCCATGAGTTGCTCTCAATAGATGGCCTCTTGGTTCTCGTAGCAGTCTTTCAGTTCAGGTTCCACCCATGGACCATGCGAGGTCGGACCATCAGAGAGCCCAGTCTGAAGACACCTGAACAGCTCAGAATGACAGTCCATGAAGAGACTGTCCCTGGTGCGTCTGGCCAGAGATCAGCGTCACAGAGGCACACCGTCTGACAGGTCTGAGTGGGTGGAGCCGTAGCTTATGATGGTGAACTCTGTAGACATGGGCAGAGCAGGCTCTGGGCTCATAGTGGTCTGTGACAATAAAGGAAGGAGGAATGTTAATGAACGAGGTTATGGTGTTAAAACTATCTGAAAACATGGAACCACCTTCTCTGTTCTTACATTGTCAAACTTTCTATCACTGTAGACCTCGTTCTTGTCAATGAAAGTCAGCATGATCCAGTCACAGATGATGGAACACTGAAGGATATAACAGCGAAGACATGGATGAGAAACTTTATGTACATAGAGGAATAATAGAGTTCAATTCATAACCGCAAGGTAAAAGCAACTGGAAATAATCTCTGAAAACCTACTATTCCCACGGATGTCATGGCTGTGACTGTGCTGATGATGGTTGGGATGATGCTGAACTTCCCTGCCTGCAGAGACAACGAAGAAAAAGAAGAAACAGAAATGTGAATAAACCGGTGGGACAGTCTAACCTACTTCTAAGCAGTTTTGTTGTGAAGCGCATTGTGTTACATTCATGTCTGAAATGTGCTGTGAATATATACATTTTGTTTGATTTATTTATTTATTGATTGATACACTATGTCTGTGATGGTTTATTAAGATCAATTAACTCTAGATGATGAAATCAGATCCACTTACATGTCCATGAACTATTACATCCAAACGAATCCCAAAGGCCCTAATAAGTGTCCGGAACTCTTCCCCATCCTTGCGGTAATACTTGGCAAACCTATTGGCATCATTACATAATGAGAGACCCAGAGAGAGAGAGAGGGTGTGGAGAGTGAGACAAAGGAAGGTGTCAATGAAATGGCCAAAGTAAGTTTGGATGCAATGGAACCCACCCTCCCGTTTCTCTCTGTAAAGCACATTGTGTTGCCTCTGTGTATGAAATGCGCTATACAAATAAAGTTTGATTTGATTGATTTGACCTGTAGTTGTAACCAGAGCTGGCCATGTTCTTGCGGAGGTCCAGTCGGCGGAAGGAGTAGGTGGGGACACACATAGATGGGTCCAGGTCCAGGTCACACTTCCAGTTGATGAAAACGCCAATCACTCCTCCCTGACAAGGCCAACCAATCAGCTCTCCTTATTGCAGTTATAGTACAGACATCCTCTCAGCTGTGTGATCCTGTGGTATCATCATTTTAAGTCATTGTAATCAGATTCCAGAGATTTCATAGACGTCGAAATCAAGATTGTTTTTTTTTACTATACAGAATGTACGTCCAAGGTGTGGGAAGTGGATGGACAGGGATGTATGCTTACGGTTCTGCAGAGCTCACTGAATTTCTCCCTGGCTTGTTCCGCAATGTATCCCAGACGGAACACGGGACAGTATGGGTCTGTCTCTTCGTGGTAGTGACACTTATTCAGGTATCTCTGCTTATTTCGTTTGCGGTCTTTGATGTTTCCTCTGCCAATGAAATTCGAAAAGCAATAGATAAATAATCTCCTTAAATTGATGCACAATTAATGACCTTACATTGGGAGCCTAGCAGGTTATACAGTATATGGGTGGGTGTAAGTGTGACTCTACCTCAGCACTTTGAACTTGGGGAAGTGGATGGAATTCTTGATAAACACAGTGAAATTGATGGCTTCTTTTAATGCAGGCTCCCTGTTAAGAGACTGCACAAAGTTAGACCCCTGTACTACAGTATTATTACATAATTTGTCAAGACCAGGGGTCCTCTTGTCTTCCATCCTCACCGTACTGCTGCGTACTGCTCGACTGGACACCAGGACTGTATCTCACAGGTCTTGAAGGTAAGGTTGTAGTAGGGCACACAGCGCCCTGTTCTCCGTCCTGCAGAAATCGTCAGGAAAATGTGGGTAGAGAATGGAGAGATGGAAAGAGAGTCTAATCGGTGCTGATTGATGTAGCATTAGGTAGATCATAATCTGTACCGTTGCCATTAAAGTCAATCTCTCCTGCAATGCAGTCAGAATCTGTTGTGCAGTTGGCCTTGGGAACAGAGAAATGCTGTGAAGATGGAGCAAAGTGTCAAACCCGACATCAGACACCAAGTCAACAAATTGGTGCCTACAGTATGCGTATACTGTAGTGTCACAACCTCTGATTGACCTCTCACCTCAGCGCAGGTCCCCTGCCTCTGGTTATAAGTGACCTCACGTCTCAGTATTGTGCTGATCACATCTCCACCCTGCACATTGAATACCAGAACAGGATAATTCATATACTCAAATGCAATAAAAAAAAATATGATAACACAGTAATAACTACTTGGATTAGATACGTACTTGTAATGTACTGTAATGGGATTACTTGTTTCTTTTAACCGTGTTACCGCCATGTTATGCAAATTACAATGTAAGGGAGCTTTCTCTGACCCCTGAATAATCCCCTCAGTGTGACCTGTGGACTCACCTCCAAGGGCCGGACATACTCCACCATGTCCAGGACTTTGTCTCCCTGCAGCGCTGTGCCCTTCATCCTGGTATACACAGAGCTCTCTGGCCGCGTCTCACTGTCCTGATACGCTTTCTGACTTATAAACACATACCTGTTGAGGGATGTCACAACAACAGCAATATGGAGGACATGGCTCTCTGGGATGACTTAATCCGCTAAAGCAGTACTGTATTAACATGTTACATGGTTTTCAAGATAGGATAACAGTATTTTTATAATCATACTTTTGTAAATTGAAATCAAATCCATCCAAACCCAAATCCCTAGTGATTGACTGATTGTAGAGAATATCCCTCTGGTAGATGTCAGGACCTCTGGAAGACGTCACACCTGACTTATAGGTTTGATTTCTCCATCAACCTCATATGGTGTTTGCTTCAGTCTACATACGTAGATATTTAGATTTACATTTCGAACTGATTACAAACGATTTGTTAATAGTCAATTGATTATCCACAACGGTTTGTAAAGGCTTACAAATTATAGTTACAGTATTATAAATAGCTATAAATATGATTATAAAGTGTTATCAGTTATTTTATATCTTAGTAATAATTATTGTTTAATGGGTTTTCTTCTAAATACAAAGCCTGCGTAGACCCATTTGAATATAAAAATCAATTCCTCTGATCATTCTCGAATAACCATTGGGAAAACAAAATCTGTCATATTAAAATTGTTGTTTTTGGATCAGATTACACGAAGATGGCCGGTAATGGATTTGAGACCATAAACTCGATACGTCAATTAAGATGTGACTATGTTTTTGATTTTTTTTATTGCTTGTGAAAGGCATTTCCTCACAACAAAATATTTATTTTCTGGGAAGTTCAATAAGGCTTTAGACAATCAAACCGTGTGAATATACCTACTGTATACTGTATATAGTGAGCTCTATTCATTTTAGAGACCGCATCTTAAAGGTTACATTTAATCTAGCCACTCCTTTTTATGCAAAACTGTCTATTTATCTAAGAACAGAAAATATCGCACAATTTCATTAAATTTAGCCTGATATATATAATTTTTTAAAAGTTAGATTAAGATATCTACAGGTAGCTACATTTAGCCTATCTAGAGCACAGGATGACAAAACTTACCAGATGAAATAGGTGATCACAAGAAACTGAACCCCTCTATATATGACTCCGAGAGTTTTGTTTTTAACTACCATAACCTTCGGGGTTTCATAGTCCCAAAAACCAATAAAATAATCCCTGATTAAATCACGCAGTCCCATTATGAGTCTTGCCTGGACAGACTGGAAGTCCTCTCTGAAGTCCTTGTCCGCAGACATTTCAATGTCTCTCAATCTCTCTCTCTCTCTCTCTTTCTCCTCTGACTTTCTCTGTCCCTTGATCTCTCGCCTCCCTCTCTCTCTCTCTGTCTCTCTCTCTCTCTCTGTCTCTCTCTCTCTCTCTCTCTCTCTCTCGGACATCCATAGTTCATCTGCATTGACAGAATATTAGTTTGACCTGAAATATATGATTTTTGTCAACTACAATATCGATCAATTCACACATCTTATATCAATTTCTGTTGTCTTTGTGAAAGTGTAGGTTTATTCCAATATTCAAGGGTATGAAAGTAGCCTACACTATTGACACTATTTGGAAATAAGAGTGCAAATGCAAGGAATTTCGCTATACATTTTGAAAGTAGATAACATTATTGAGAATTTTGAATTGATTAAAAGACGCGTATAGTACGTGTGTGACTTTGATCTGATCAACCATTGCAAGTGGTGGACTTGTTTTATTCAGGCGTAAATATAGACAGCTAAACTTCTGGTCCTCCACGCAGCAGTGCAACTTCCACAACACGTGCAGCGTTCCCCACGGCTCTGCTCCTGTGGATAGCTAGCTAGAACAGTTGTGTTTCCATGATTCTGTAAAGAAGAAAAACATATCAACACACAAAGCTACTTTTAACAGTAAATATACATTCTTCACAAAATGGGTGGTCTTCAGAAAAAGAAGGTAAGCCCAGAAGGAGTCGCTGACAGATTTCTTATCCATCGATGAATGCTAACTTAGTTTAGCTGGCTTGGTGTAATCAAGCTGGCAAGATGACATTTTGTTGGCCACTTGATGCCAGATAACTGACATAATATTAATATGATGTACGAAATGCCCTTCATTTGCCTAACGTTAGTATGCGTATTACTTTTAACTTTGTCTCGAATGATGGCTGGCTAGGTAGCTAGCTAGCTAACGTTAGCTAAATAGCAATGCCGTTTTCCCATGTCTCTAACCATAGCTAGTCAGTTAGCTAGCCACGTCCTCACACAAGTGTTTCATGTCTGTTTCAGTTTGAGAGGGGATCTGCCACAAACTACATCACCAGAAACAAAGCTCGCAAGAAGCTGCAGCTGAGCCTGGCAGATTTCAGGTAGATACTGATGGCCGTTTAGCCAAAGCCGCCATAAACATAGTATTCATGGGTTTCAAATGTAGTCCTAGACCTGCCATGTTGGGGACCAACACAGGTGTTTCAAATGAATTAATTAGTTCTACTGCATAGGATTCTATGCAGTAGAGCCAATCAGATAAATTGAAACACCTGTGTTGGTCCCCAACATGGCAGGTCTAGGACTACATTTGAAACCCATGAATATGTTGTGGTGGACATTAGCTATTTCCTTGCAGCCTTCTGTCACCTTTATTGCCTATCGCTGTCAAATTCTAAGTCCCTTCGTCCTTTGTCTTGGCTCTCCGTGTTATTATTATTATTATTTTAAATAAATCACTTAATCCAACTTTTCTGGCCACAGACGCCTGTGTATTCTGAAAGGAATCTATCCCCACGAGCCCAAGCACAAGAAGAAGGTGAACAAGGGATCTACAGCCCCGAGGACATTCTATCTGCTAAAAGACATCCGCTTTCTCCTGCATGAGCCCATTGTTCGAAAGTTCAGGGAGTACAAGGTAATGCTTATGTATGTTGTGAACCAGTAGTTACACTTTTGTGTAATGTTATACCATTATCTGTCATCTGCAAACTTGTTTGGAGCAACTGGTAAAAAAGTGTAAACCCCTGACATGTTTATCCCATCATGTGTTTGGCAGGTGTTTGTGCGTAAACTGAGGAAGGCCTATGGGAAGTCAGAATGGACTGGTGTGGAGCGACTGAGGGAGAACAAGCCAGGATATAAACTCGACCACATCATCAAGGAGAGGTGATTCCAAGCAGTGTAGTACTTCTGACCAACACCAGAGGGCATTAGTGAGCCCTGTTTACTGTGAACACAACCGTGAAGTTGTCAGACTTTGGGGGGTCTCAAAACTGTGGCTTGAAACCCAGTGAGTGATGTCTGACATGTTGCTGTTTGTGTGTCAGGTACCCTACATTCATAGATGCCCTTCGTGACATCGACGACGCCCTCTCCATGTGCTTCCTGTTCTCTACGTTCGCCCGCACAGGGAAGTGCCACGTTCAGACCATCCAGCTGTGTCGGCGCCTCACAGTGGAATGGATGAACTACATAATCACATCTCGCGGGCTCAAGAAGGTAGGAGAAACCAGGGCTGCGTTCCGAATCGCATACTTCTACTTATTACTACTAGTATGTACGACAGCTGCCCCTAGAAAGTATGTACTTTGCACGCATCCAGTTGGGACATACTACCTTGTCATAACATTGTGCCTTGAAATTTGACCACATCTGTCGCAGTCCATATAGTGGCATTCATCCACAGTTGGGATTCATCATAATGCCTCCGGATGTAGTAGGACATCCTGGTATTTTTTCCATACTGCATGTGGCATACTATGTAGGGTTGCAGAATTCTGGGAATATTCAGAGTTGGAAACTTTCCATGGGAATTAACAGCAAATAACGGAAATAAACTGGAAATTTTCGGGTTATTTATACCAACGGTATTGTCTCCCTCAAGTGTGCATGGAGGGATCATCTTGTTGACCTAGAGGTTGATGATGCAGGGGGGCTGAGTTGTGTGTGATTGGCTGGCCACTTGCATGTGTTAATTTGGTGTTTTAGACCTCGACACATTTAACCCTTGTTTCTTTTCCATGACAGGTTTTCCTCTCCATTAAGGGTATTTATTTCCAAGCGGAGGTCCTCGGACAGACCATCACATGGCTGGTGCCCTACCAGTTTGCCCATGATGTAAGTGCAGAGCGATACCCAAAAAGTCCATGTTAGTGCACTCTATATGGGGCATCCGTATAGAGTCTGTCTGTCTGTCTGTCTGTCTGTCTGTCTGTCTGTCTGTCAGCAGCATTGCTTAAAAACTACCAGACCGATTTTCATGCACTTGAGCCCAAGGAAGAACCCATTCAATTTTGGACCAGATCCGAATCAGGGCGTATCCACAAATTGTTCTTCACTTTCGTTAAAGGAATATGCTCGTTTTTGACAACCTGGACCTTATTTACGACATATTATAAGAAGTTTGACTCACCCAGATCACTTTTTTGTTGTTCGGAGGCCTGTAGAAGAAATATAAAATCCAGCGCGAGCCAGTATATCCATGTAATGGCGGCGCACGGGGCATAGGGAATGCCGTTTCTCAAAATCCATTTTCGGCCGCTAAACGGTTGTTTTCATCAATCACATTGCATGAATCGACAGTTGATATTCCTCTACGCCAGCCATTGTTGTTTTGGTGCCAAATAAGGGATCTTGATCCTCTGTAACATGGTCTTTATAAGCCGCTCCCCCACTTGCTCCAGCACGCATGCGCACAGGCCAGCGCGCAGACTTGCTATTCCGATGTGTCGTTATTTCTCGAGACTTCCAGACGTGCATCGTCTGGCCTCAAGTCCCACTCAGAGCAACAAATGCATTCCTCCTCTGTTGGCATAGGGTGACAATGTAGGCAAAAACACCACCAGTTACCATCTCTTCGGGAGCGTGCAGCGGTTTGTTCTCGAGCCAGCTGTTCCTCTCTCTGTCTCCTCACCCTCCTTTCAAGGAGCTCTTCGTCCGTATACTCTGGCTCAAAACGATATGGACGTCCGTCATATTCTAATTCATTTTCTAGATCCTCTAAATCTGACAAATATTCAGCCATATTGCACACAATATTCTAGGCACCAACAATCCGATCGTAGCGCAGACAATGTGAGCCGCGAGTGTAGCCTACAGACGGAGAATAGCAAGTCTGCGCGCTGGCCTGTGCGCATGCGTGCTGGAGCAAGTGGGGGAGCGGCTTATAAAGACCATGTTACAGAGGATCAAGATCCCTTATTTGGCACCAAAACAACAATGGCTGGCGTAGAGGAATATCAACTGTCGATTCATGCAATGTGATTGATGAAAACAACCGTTTAGCGGCCGAAAATGGATTTTGAGAAACGGCATTCCCTATGCCCCGTGCGCCGCCATTACATGGATATACTGGCTCGCGCTGGATTTTATATTTCTTCTACAGGCCTCCGAACAACAAAAAAGTGATCTGGGTGAGTCAAACTTCTTATAATATGTCGTAAATAAGGTCCAGGTTGTCAAAAACGAGCATATTCCTTTAACATGGCGAGATGGGGCATTGCATGTTGTGCATCAGCGCCATCTTGAATTAGTATTGACACAGTCTGTCAATTGTTCTGATTTGATCTAGAAATGTCTGTTGTGGGAAAATGAAATGAAAACCTGCCAGCTTTTGGACATGGTTACATTATAAAGACCGTTTTTACCTTTTTTTTTTTTTTTTTTTTGTTTTTACTCCTCTAAGGCCTGATCTCATGATCTTAGTTTTTTTATCTACGTCTGGGGAGAAAAAAAAATCTGAGTAAAATTTCCAAGCCCTGGTATCATCTTTTATACAATAACTGTTCATGTTTGCAAAGTCACTCAAGGTTGCCAGATTTGTGATAAAAATAAATTATATATATATATGTCAATAGTTCTCAAGCATCAATAAAGCACTTAGTCTTACATATCTGAATACCAGGATGGTGCACAGTATAGGTTGTATCAATTCTCAGTAAATCCTGCAAATATGCATGTATACTTATGTCACAAAATGTACAATTTCAGTGTATCCTGATAATATTGTATTGTGAACCATGTATCATATCTTGAGGTTCTTACTAATACCCAGCCCTTGTTTTTATCAAAGAACAGGCAAAGTGATACTGTAAATGCAGTATTTGACAAACTTAGATTGTTAACTCGGCATCGACTTGCCATCACTTTCACCCAGCTGGTTATTGTACTTTGAATGTGTTTCATCTTTACCTAAAAGGTAAATGATAGACTGTTTGCTATACGATAGCGATAAGGTTATTTGGATGAAGAGAAAGCTCACATTGGAAATTGATCCGGTTTGTGGCCCCTTTTTGTAAATGGTTAACAGGATGTTTTCACAGACCAGGTATTTTCTGGAATGAGTGTGTGAATGGCCAGATATGTTCTATTAGAAACCCTGACCTGTATTGGCTGTTTGTCTTTCTGTTTTGTAGCATCCAACAGATGTGGACTACAGAGTAATGGCCACATTCACAGAGCTATATACAACCCTCTTCGGTTTCATCAACTTCCGCCTCTACCAGACCCTCAACCTGGTCTACCCACCCAAGGTATTCTAACTCTCTAACCAGACCCTCAACCTGGTCTACCCACCCAAGGTATTCTAACTCTCTAACCAGACCCTCAACCTGGTCTACCCTCCCAAGGTATTCTAACTCTCTAACCAGACCCTCAACCTGGTCTACCCACCCAAGGTATTCTAACTCTCTAACCAGACCCTCAACCTGGTCTACCCTCCCAAGGTATTCTAACTCTCTAACCAGACCCTCAACCTGGTCTACCCACCCAAGGTATTCTAACTCTCTAACCAGACCCTCAACCTGGTCTACCCACCCAAGGTATTCTAACTCTAACCAGACCCTCAACCTGGTCTACCCTCCCAAGGTATTCTAACTCTAACCAGACCCTCAACCTGGTCTACCCTCCCAAGGTATTCTAACTCTCTAACCAAACCCTCAACCTGGTCTACCCTCCCAAGGTTTTCTTTCTCAGATCGTTCTCCACCCCTGTAAGACCATCTCAGCCGTGACATATCACCGCTTTCTTTTTAACCCACGTCAATGTGTGTGTTTATATACTGTATATTTTGATTATCCGGTCGAGATGGTTTGTGGTTCGTGTCGGGGCTTTTGCTAATCCCAGCCGTCTTTCCCCAGCTGGACAGCAAGGAGGAGACAGGGCTGAAACCAGAGGACGAGGAAGACTACGCCATGGATTCTGAGAGCTACCTGGAGGTGAGGCTGTGAAGCACAACGATGAGCCTCTTAAGACAAAACCTCTCTGCAATGTTGCGAGTTACCAGTCCGGTAATTTTGGCGATTATCAACGTCCAGGTGTGAGTATCTTTGCGGTAGAAACTGATCCTTGGTGCTGTCCCTGTCCAGAAACTGTCGGCGCTGAGTGCCAGTCTGGCGCGGGTGGTGTCTACGGTGGAGGAGGAGGAGAACCAAATGGACCAGTTCCCTGCTGACGGGGTAAGAACGTTACCACGCTTGCATCTCTAAAGACCGTCCATGTGCTCAAAACGACACATTATTACAGGGTAGGGGGGAGGCCTCAATCTTCAGAGCTTTGTAAGTCATTGTTATTAAAACTCAGTTCAGATGAAAATTGCAGACAAACTTGTTAAGGACGGACGGAGAGACTGAACACTCCCCTAACAGTCACGCCTCCTCACATGATCAGAGGTGTTATGTTTGGCACCAGGCCTCTGTGCTGGTTAGGCAGGAGGTGTTTGTAAACAAAATGATGACATTTCTCTACCTACCTGCCTGGGAAATATGTAATTCACCCCCCCCCCACCCCTCTCGTCCCTCTCTGTCTCTCTCTCTGTCTTTGTCTTCCTGTAGGAGGAAGTGGAGAAGCTGGAGGCCAGGGAGAAGGAACAGAAGGAGCAGGAGGCCCAGAAGAGGCTGTTTGAGGGGCTGAAGTTCTTCCTCAACAGGGAAGTGCCCAGAGAGCCTCTTGCTTTTGTCCTGAGGTGAGACACAAACTCACTACTATATTATGTTCATGGAACTATATCATGTTCAAGATGATGCCACTCTGTGAAGGAAGGCTGGTGGGAGGAGGATAGCGCGGGAACCCCGCCAAAGCTCACCCAAGGTTTTTCAGGGCGATTCAGTGGCCCTGCTGTGCACCTCAAAGGCAGCGTTGTTAGACTGACTCGACTTTTTCCTGCACTCTTCTCCTTCCTGTCTACGAAAGGTGTTTCGGGGCTGAGGTGTCCTGGGACAAGTCCCTCTGTATCGGCGGCACGTACGACGTGACGGACGAGACCATCACCCACCAGATAGTGGACAGACCCGACATGGACAAGCAGTACATCAACAGGTGAGGGGGCGCCACGCTGCACTCAGGGTCACACGGAGCGCTTTGAAAGGGTTTTATTACAACCGTTGCAAACGTCTTGTTTCCGTTTTACCATTTAAAAAAATTAATTACAAAAAATCTGATGCAGTCAAGTGATTTTTGAGCTATGAATTAACTAGATCCTGTGTGCGTCTAACATGGTGTGTGGTGCTGTGTGCGTCTAACATGGTGTGTGGCCCTGTGTGTGTGTGTCTGGTTTTGTTGGCTGCTTGATCATCCCCCACTCCCTCACTCCCTTGATGGGTCTCTGGCCCACAATGCCCCCTTTCAGAGGTCCCTCTTCCTGCCCTGGGGGCTCAAACGGACCCTGTTATCCCTGGCTTCCTGTGGGTGGCGGGGGGGTCGGGGGGGGGGGGGGGGGGGGGGTGGTGTCACGCCTAGCCTGACAGACTCTGACCTCATCCCTCCTCCTTACACAGCTCAGGCATCATGGGTCTATGATGGCCCATTCATCTCCATATAGGCTCCATCCATGTCTTTGCCAGTTATCAGTGGATAGTCTGTGAGCTCCATTGATCGTGACTTGACTATTAGACTTGGTTACGCAACCCAGACTGGCAGCAACATTAGTCTGTCTCGTCTCTCGGCAGGTACTACGTCCAGCCCCAGTGGGTGTTTGACTCGGTCAACGCCAAGATGCGTCTGCCTGTGGAGGACTACTTCCTGGGCGTGACCCTGCCGCCACATCTGTCGCCCTTCGTGGAGGAGAAGGAAGGGGACTACGTGCCTCCAGAGAAGCTGAAACTCATGGCCCTCCAGCGAGGAGAGAAGCCTGGTATGAAGCAGTCACCTCGCCCCTCTCCCTCTTTCTCTCTCCCTCTTTCTCTCTCTCTCTCCCTCTCTCTCTCTCTCTCTCTCTCTCTCTCTCTCTCTCTCTCTCTGTCTGTCTCTCTCTCTCTTTCTCCATCTGTCTCTCTCTCTCTTTCTCCATCCCTCCCACACTCCCTCTCATTCTGGTATCCATCTCTGTTCTCACAATTAAACGAACACATTCAATCCTAGAACAAGAAGAAGAAGAGGAAGAGGAGGATGACGAAGAGGAGGAGGAAGATGAAGACGAAGAGGAAGAAGAAGCAGAGGAGGAAGAAGACGACGAGGAGGAGGTGGCAGATGAAAAGAACCTGAAAAAGATGGAGCAGAAGAGATCCAAGGTCAGTAAACATCTGGCCGGCTTTACACACGGCACATCTGACCCTCCCGTCTCACAAGCCAATAAAGAGATCTGACCGACGACCGCGTCCTCAGAATGGACGAGAGGTTTGAAGCGCGCTGCTGAAATAAAGCGTCTGGTCTGGTTCTGTTTGTTTTGCAGACCCTGCCGGTGAAGGTGACCCCAGGCAAGGTGAAGGCAGAGAACCGCATGCGTCTGGAGCAGGAGGAGAAGGCCGAGGAGAAACGTCTGGCCATCATGATGATGAAGAAGAAGGAGAAGTACCTCTATGACAAGATCATGTTCGGCAAGAAGAGAACCGTCCGAGAGGTGAGGACCGCCTACCCGGTCGGCTCTGTGTAGCCATGGGAACGGATGCTGCGAATCCCCCCGCAGCCTAGCACCCCAAACCATTTGTTGTAGTGCTGTCACCATGGGAACGATAGCCGTGGTCTCTCCTCCTTAGGAGTGCCTGCGTGTGCGTGCGTGCGTGTCAAGAGGTTTTGCGTCTATAGGAAACTAGTAGCACACCTGGGCTCACAGCAGTACCCCCCCACCACCACTATCACCACCAACACTACTACTACCACTACCACTAACACCACTACCACTAACACCACTACCACTAACACCACCACCACCACTACTACCACCCCCACTAACACCACTACTACTACCACTAACACTACTACTACTACCACTAACACTACTACTACTACCACTACCACTAACACCACTACCACTAACACCACCAGCACTACTAGTAACACCACTACCACTAACACCACTACCACTAACACCACCAGCACTACTAGTAACACCACTACCACTAACACCACTACCACTAACACCACTACCACTAACACCACCACCACTAACACCACCAGCACTACTAGTAACACCACTACCACTAGCACCACTACCACTATCACCACCAGCACTACTAGTAACACCACTACCACTAGCACCACCACCACTAACACCACCAGCACTACTAGTAACACCACTACCACTAACACCACTACCACTATCACCACCAGCACTACTAGTAACACCACTACCACTATCACCACTACCACTATCACCACCAGCACTACTAGTAACACCACTACCACTAACACCACTACCACTATCACCACCAGCACTACCACTATCACCACCAGCACTACCACTAACACCACTACCACTAACACCACTACCACTAACACCACTACAACTAGCACCACTACCACTAACACCACCACTACCACTAACACCACTACAACTAGCACCACTACCACTAACACCACTACCACTAACACCACCAGCACTACTAGTAACACCACTACCACTATCACCACTACCACTATCACCACCAGCACTACTAGTAACACCACTACCACTAACACCACTACCACTAACACCACCAGCACTACTAGTAACACCACTACAACTAGCACCACTACCACTAACACCACTACCACTAACACCACCAGCACTACTAGTAACACCACTACAACTAGCACCACTACCACTAACACCACTACCACTACTAGTAACACCACTAACACCACTACCACTAACACCAGCACCACTATCACCACCAGCACTACTAGTAACACCACTACAACTAGCACCACTACCACTAACACCACTACCACTAACACCACCAGCACTACTACTACTGTAACACCACTACCACTAACACCACTACCACTAACACCACTACCACCACAAACACCACCACTACTACCACCCCCACTAACACCACTACTACCACCACTACCACTAACACTACTACTACTACCACTAACACTACTACCACTAACACTACTACTACTACCACCACTAACATTACTACTAACACCACAACCAGTAACACCACCACCACTACTTACACCACTACCACCACTTACACCACTAACACTACCACTACATAAACCACTACCACCACTTGGTAGCCAATTCCTGGTGTAGAGCTGCAGGGATAATGTTTAACAGGGTTAAATAGCTGGGCTCTGGAAAGCTTGTATACTAAGACGATAGCCTCTAGAGGTCACCTGACCTTGATTTGACTGTTTAAAACCCGGTACGCTCTCCTCACTGTTCATGAACCCAATCCGCTGTCCCCCTACAGGCCAACAAGCTGACAGCCAAGAGAAAAGCCCACGACGAGGCCAGCAAGGTGGAGAAGAAGAAGAAAAAGGCCAAGAAACAATAAGACATGTAACAGGATTATAATAAAGGACTTGTTTTTGTATGTAACCATGCAGAGTTGCATCCGTGGATGGTTGAAGCCTCATGATTCATGAGTTTATTATGATATGTATGAGTGTATGTCCTCTGGAGTTTGGCCTGGGTGTATCCTGTCATACATGTTGCCAGCTGAGCAGTTGGATGAGAACTGGCCTTGTGAAATTTTGATTCTGCCTCAAGCGACCATGGTGAGGAGAATGAACGTCTGCCTCGCTCTTGTTTGTATGACTCAAGATGTTTGCTGCGACTTTCCTTAAAGATTTGTAATTGATTCCTGTTATTTTAATTTGTTGTATTCTCTGTACTAAAGAAAGAAAATAAGCTTGTGTCCATTGATATTCACTTAGAAGGTAACATGGTGATTATAGCAATTGTAGGCATTGAATTCCTCACAATTGTAGATGTCGACTTCAGTCAACTTTATGGAACTCATTCTTTCAACCCGGTGAGCATGGGACACATGCAGTAGTCTCAAACTAAAGAATGACTTCCTGCTACTTGTCTCTACTACTGGGATTCCAATTCTCGTGGGTGAGAGGGCCTGAATAATTCACGGGTGCTGGCTGTGTGTCCAGATGGCAGCCCTCCGGGTTCATAGAGTTGATGGGCTAGCAGGCGGTCGATGGGGCCCAGAGGCCGAGGTCGCCATGGAGTCAGTGTGTGGGGGTTGACGTGACAGCGCGCGGGCGCTGATGACGACGACGGAGCGCCTTCCATCGGCCCAGTGATGGAGCTGTGATCTCAGTGGGCCAGGGGCCAGGCCAGTCATGCCCTCCGCTGCTCAATCTCCTCATTCACTGGCTCGGCTGACGAACCCCCCCCCTCCTCCTCCCTGTGGCCCCTCCCCACTCACCCGCATGCCTGATCGGCATTCCTCACATGCCCACCCAGTCCTGGGCTCAGCCTGGCACTCTGGGCGCGTGCACGCCTGGGCCCACCCCGCGCAACAAAAGCCTGAGTGTTGTGGCTGGGCACTGGGGGGGGGGGGGTGTGTGAAGACCAACACGATCCCCTATGTTGGCTCCCTGAGTGCTGAAGGGAAACAGTGTGGAGAGAGGAAGGGAGAGGGACAGTGACCAGTGCTATATGACCCCATATTGCTGCATCCTGGCTCTCAGTGCCAAATTAACTTCCGTTCCTAGTTAAGTGTCTTATCTCTATTCTCTACTGACACTATCCTAGTTTGCCTGATAGATGTTACTGTATAGTGTTTTGAAAAGACGCATGCAAAATCTAGAAGCTCAGATAGATTCCAAATCGATGCGTTGGTTCGCTTGTATATAACCCATTTTAGTACATGGTTCTGTAAAAACGTTAATGACATTAAACATGTTCTTGCCACAGAAAAGCTGAGTCGTGAAATACAATATCCATTCAGTGTTCTGATCTGCTGGGATAAAATAAGTTCTTTACCCATGGTCAAAAACCTTTTAAACAGTCCATTAACTGCACATTTTAACATTGTATCAATCCAATTTCCTTCAAAATGACAGCTTTATGTGCAGCCTGATAGGTTTTTAGTGTAGTATTGTCAGAGAGAGCAGGCTTGATCATTTGGCACAATCGAGGCCTTTGTGCTTTCCTTTTCTGCATTTGTTCTTATTCTACTTGCTATCAGCTTGCAGCTCGGACTCCAGTGTCTGCTCTCAATAGCCCTCTGTATGCAGACAGAGAATAGAGCCTATACATTGTCTCTCTCTCTCTTTCTCTCCCTCCTCTCTTTCTCTCTCACCCCCCCCCCCCTCCCTCTATTCCTCTCCCTCTTTCATACACACTGACAAGAGCAAGTCCCATGTGAGGGAGCATGACGTCACAGGTGTCTGAATGAGCCTCTCTGGGGTGCTCTATTCCGCTGGATCAGTTTTAGGACTGAAAGAGAAGAGGAGGTAGAGGCCCCAAACGTCAGGGGTGTCTGAAGAGAGGAGAGAGGGAGAGAGAGAGAGAGAAAGAGAGAGAGAGAGCACCTGCCGGTGGAATGGATCTCAGAAGGTTGCATAAATGATAAGGAGAGTGCGGGACTTCAGTGTGTGTGAGGCTCCTGACAGCATGTCTCTCAAGATCAGGACAGCGTCTCTGAGACTACAGTAGCTGAGGAGGAGACTGTCCACTCACAGCCATGCATCTGGGGGAGCAACAGCTGCCATAGGTTTCAACTCGGATTCATGCACAAGAGGGTAACGTGCCTATGGACTCTAATATACTCATACGTGATTACTTTGATACAAGTATTGTTTTGTTATTGTACAGCATATTTGATCTGATTATAGAAATTGAATTGATCCAGACTCATGTTTATGAAGAGTGAAATGGTGAGCTTTGAAAATATTTCTTTAAGTGTGTAGCCAGTATTGTTTCAGCCATGCTTCTGTTTGACGTTTATCTGCAGTTACTGTATGCCATGAACAGGCTATGTCAATATGCTCTTTTGCCTTGAAGGTTGGGGGCACTGGGTATGTAAACTGTATGTGATTTGTGGGGAGAGTAACTATGGATGGTATTGCAGCCATTACTTAACAGGTGCCACCATTTAAACATACTCTTACATTTACAGTACATTTGATCTGATATATTGCATGAAACAGCAACAGGACAACCAGAGCCTAAACAAACAGCAATTAATTAGGTGTGAATATTGTCTGCAGGGGACGCCACCCACTTATCTGAAGGGATGACATAAAACAAACGCCAGGTATTTATTATTGGCCCCTGGGGGCCACTCAGGTTTGGAGGCTGAATACAGATGCATCCCTGGGGCAAATGAAACACTATGCGTATAAAGCACGCAGAGTTCACTCCAGTAAAGCACCCTGGGTCCAGACTAGTTCTCCGATGCCTCCTGTCACACTGGGCTTGGAGGGCAGGAGAATGCTCCCCCACATGCCTCCATAAAGAGCCCTTCATGGCGCCCAGACAAAGGAGCAGAAAACAGGCCTTTTACACCAGCTCTGTGAGGCTATAGCAACTTATATAACAGCTGTTAATATGCAAAATGTCTGATGTCAATGCAAAATGGAGTATTGTTTCAGTGTATCGACTAGAAACAAAGGTCTTTTCTCTGATGAGGCTGTTCTCAGGATTCATGGTTGTGGAAATTGTCTTGTCAACGATGAAGCGGATTTTTTTTTTTTTGATTTAGTCTCTGGCCTGCTACAGGTGGAGAGTGTGTCTCCCACATTATTGTGTAATGCTGGGTCACTATACAGATCTGGTTACACAGTACAGGGGGAATGGCCGGAGCTGGACAGGATCACGTTACACAGCCATGCATTATTTACCAACCTGACAGGTGACACACACATGACATAGCCCCAGCTTAGTCTCACTGTAAAATGGTAAGCCTTTTATGGATAAGAATACTCCTGTGATGATCAGGTATTAAAGTTCATCTTAGAGCAGTCTATAATTGGCTACATGGGAATTGTGTCCTATGCTCTTTGGGAGCTTCCATTTGACAGTTCTGCTGTATGTGTTCCTGAATAATTGGACACATGAGACGGGATAATCTGACAAAAAGATTGTGATAGCACCTCTCTAAATCATTTTTTTGTGTGGATATCGCCCCAGACCCAGTGGCGTGCACATACATTTTGGGGGGCAGGTGCTCAGTGAAAAATTAGGGCACGGCGAGATGATGACGGGGGGAGGTGCTGACAGATCATTTGTATTTTGATTGTTGCGCGAGTTGTTGACGGGTGGGGGGGGCGGTTGTTAAGCAGGTGGGCAGTCGGCTAATTTAATTAGGGTACTTCACAACAGAGACAAATAAATGCTTAAAAGTTATAATTTGGAAACTGAGGCTTAGGGGGCAAACAATACACTCGTTTCGTTTATGTGTTACCTGGCTGGTTAGCTGTCATCACACGGGCACTCTGGATGGGGAAAGGGCAATGGAGGAGTAGCGCGCCTCCGTTTGTGTCCGCTTTTCGCGTTTACCGTTGACAAAGGAAGAGAGGGAGGGGAGGGGGAGGGGAGGGGCACGTGTGTGTGTGCGGGGGGAGCTGGCAAAATTACAACGCATTTTGGGGCATTATTATTACACGCTTTTAATCGAGAATTGATCAATGTCACCATGGGCCACATACAGTAGCCTAGGCCAACACTGTAAAAAAAAAAAAAAGTGACTTTCAACAGGGCACTTGCCCAGGGCAAAGGGCAGGTGCCCTAGCACCACCTCGTGTCTCTGTGCACGTCCCTGCAAGACCCTTCACCTTTGGTAAATTAGGATTACGGATAACAGCTGCCTAATGTTCATCTCATTTCCATTCCAGATAATCCTTTACTTGGGAACATGGTTGTCAAGCAGTGGAGGTCCATGTGTAAAGGTTTGGTCCTGGGTACCCTACTCACCAGCTGTATGATCCTGCTCTACTGCCTTTCTGCCCCTCAGGTCCACTTCAATCTGCCCGAGTAAGGCCCTTTCCAACTCATTAGTGGTTGTATGTATGTGCAGTACACAGCTACGATGCTGATTTGGTGTTTTGGACACATACATGTATCCAGTGTTTATGGTCTTTCTCTTTATAGGGTTCTGGTGCCTTACTCCTGTGCACACCGCCCCACCCAACCACACACCTTACCCATCACAAACAGCTCCCAGCATGCCCCGGGACAGGCGAGCCTCTGTACTCCTAAAGTGGACGTTATGTTCATGAAGACGCACAAGACCGCTAGCAGCACGCTCCTCAACATCCTCTTCCGCTTCGGGGAGAAGCACAGGCTCAAGTTTGCCTTCCCGGACAGTCGCAACGACTTCTTCTACCCATCGCTATTCCAGCGCTCCCAAGTGAAGGACTACAGGCCCGGGATGTGTTTCAACATCATCTGTAACCACATGCGCTTCAATGGACCAGAGGTGGCCAAGGTTCTCCCTACAGATACTTCCTACATCACCATCCTGAGGGAGCCGGCGGAGCTCTTCGAGTCCTCCTTCCATTACTTTGGCCGCCTGGTGCCCCTAACTTGGAAGATCCCAGGGGAGGACAAGCTGACAGAGTTCCTGCGTGACCCCCACCGCTACTTTGACCCAGAGGGCTTCAACTCCTTCTACCTCAAGAATCTGCTGTTCTTTGACTTTGGGCAGGACAACACTCTGGAACTGGGGGACCCACGGGTGGAGGATGGCATCAGGGTCATCGCAGAGCGCTTCCAGCTGGTCATGCTGGTGGAGTACTTTGAGGAGTCCCTCATTCTGCTCAAGGACGCCCTCTGCTGGGAGATGGACGATTTGCTCTTCTTTAAGCTCAATGCCCGCAAGGGCTCCACTGTGTCTAAACTGACCCCCGAGCTGAGGGCCAAGGCTCTAAAGTGGAACGAGATTGACTGGAAGCTGTACCAACACTTCAACGCCACCTTCTGGAGGAAGGTGAAGGCGTACGGGCGTAAGCGCATGGCGGACGACGTGTTGGAGCTGCGAAGGAGGAACGCAGAGATGGCAGCTATCTGTATCGAGGGGGGTCACGCCGTGGAGGCCGGGAGCATCCAGGAGACAGCCATGCAGCCCTGGCAGCCCATCGGAGAGAAGTCCATCATGGGCTACAACCTGAAGAAGAGTGTGGACAAGGCGCACCGCAGGCTGTGTCGTAAGATGCTCACTCCAGAGCTCCAGTACCTCACAGAGCTGGGGGTCAACCTGTGGATCACCAGGCTGTGGGGTCATATGAGGGATCTGATAAACTTTTGACCATTCACCATTAGAGAATAAAGTATATGAATTGTTTTGAGTGAGTGTGTGAATGAGTGCTTGTGAGTCATGGGGACGGAATGAGAGACATGGAGAAATGGCAGTCTTCTGTTTTTGTTGATGCGTTTTGTGTTGCATCCTCAATCATGGGGCCGTGAACTGTTTTTGTATAATGTCAGCAGTATTGACTTGTTTGCAAACTGTAATGTCTCTGATAGGTGCTTTCACAATCTGAAAATACATAATACGGTTCCCTAGAAACATACAGTTACATTTAATCTTTAAAACATTTTGTGTTTAATAGGGTTGGACCTGTCCCTTATTTTTGCTTTATCTGGATTGATGATTTTGATTGATTGTAATGGCAACAAATAGGGCTGACCATGAATAAACATGAAAGGGGGCAGAACATCTTTCGTTGGGACAATAAGGCAACAAGGAATGCTGAAATGTATCCCTCTTCCTCTCAATTCTGCCAGTCTTGTAAAATGATAATCTTCTTGTGTCTTCATCAAAAAAGTAAAGACAAATTAAACGCAGTCTCGTTGTCTTGTGTTGCCCAGAAAAAAACACGCTCTGTTTCATTATCAAACTCATTGATAGGCTATAACCGTAAGGTAAATCCTCCATAATACAAATTGCAATATATTATTCAAATTATGTTGATATGTCTATAATTGTAGGCATACTGAAATGTGTTACCACAGAAGCGAGCGAGCGTGCGCAGTCTGGCCGAAGAAAACCCAGCAGGTCACTTTTTTTACAGCGATTGGTCAGATATTCCCTGTAAAGAGCCAATAGAGAGTTTCATCCTGGACCGAGATATCTGGGTAATAAGAAATGTAGTTCTTACCAAGAAGAATTATTACTGGCAAGCTATGTCGATAAACTACAACTTCCAGCAACCATTTAGGGGCGTGGGCGGATGTCGGTTCTTGTTACACTAAAATACTTTTTTTCGAACAGGAGGAAGGCAACTATTTAGACCTTTAAATTGTTTCAGAGTTGTAAATGGGGAATGCAGACACAGACAGGCCATCTTTAGCTATTATTATTTACCAATCACGTAATTTCGTTTCGTAGCCAGCGTTGTTGGGAGCCAGCTACGCTAACTAGCTACCATAGCTACTTCCAATCCAGTCTTAGTGCTGTTTTGCTGCCTGGTCTCTCACACCATGGAAAGCCAGATGTCCTGCTAAAGTCACAAGCAGTTCGCAGAAGCCAAGCGAGACATCCCACCTGCATCTACAAAATCAGGTGTCTTTATATTTGAAGCAAGGACGGAATCGTTATCGCCCAGCTCACTGGGACTGCTTGAATGTGTGATGGTTTCCAGCAGCAGCAGCAGCAGCAGCCATGTCTTGTAAATCCAAAGTGGCCCCAAGTGTTGATTTCGACCACAGCTGCTCGGACAGTGTGGAATACTTGACTCTGAATTTCGGACCATTCGAGACCGTCCATCGCTGGAGACGCCTCCCTCCGTGTGACGAGTTCGTTGGAGCAAGGTAACCAGTTGATAGCTATAGCTAGCTCGCTAGTCTGACTTGACACATTTCTTGCATGCTTTTTGTTGATCCTCAATCTCTGAACCCTTTGCGTTATACAGGCGCAGCAAGCACACCGTAGTGGCATACAGGGATGCCATTTATGTCTTCGGGGGAGACAATGGGTGAGAAATGCTCCTGGTCCCAAAGAACGAATAGTTGATAGTGCCACTGTAGCTACAGTATAACGTTACGTAGTTACGAACCTAACTTAACACGTTCATACATTTACCCCAACTCTGCACACAGGAAAAACATGCTGAATGACCTGTTACGCTTCGATGTGAAAGACTGCTCATGGTGTCGGTGAGAATCTTCGGCACTATAATAAAACAACAGAGCATCAAGACATGTATTCATAGTAAACAGGGCATACCTGTAGCAGCCTGGCACTGTCATAACATGCCTTGTGTTTGATTTGCTGTCTGTCACAGAGCCTTCACCACAGGCACGCCACCTGCACCTAGATACCACCACTCTGCAGTGGTGTACGGAAGCAGCATGTTCGTTTTTGGTGAGTTTTTATTTGAACGTCTCCCAGCCTGTATCGATTGGTGTAGGTGGAGGTGGTGGTAATGTTTTCTCGGTCCATTGTTTTTCAGGGGGCTATACAGGAGATATCTACTCAAACTCCAATTTGAAAAACAAAAATGACCTCTTTGAATATAAGTTTGCCACAGGACAGTGGACAGAATGGAAGGTTGAAGGCAGGTAAGGAAGATACAAAGGCTTTCCATCTTCTCCCAGGCGTTTGATGTTTGAACAGGATTACAGTCAGTGACATGATCTTGCCTGTGTTTCAGTCTGCCGGTGGCCAGGTCAGCTCATGGAGCCACAGTCTACAGTGATAAACTCTGGATATTTGCTGGCTACGATGGGAATGCCAGGTAGGACTGAATAAAGGATATGTCCTACACTCACAATGGCATGACTTTAAAAGTACCTGACATCGTGACGGGTTTTATTCTTGTGCCCTGTCTGCAGGCTGAATGACATGTGGACCATCAGTCTCCAGGATCGAGAGCATGCCTGTTGGGAGGAGGTGAGAATCCAGAACACACTCCAAACGCGCTCACAGTGCATTTATTGAAATACCCACCAAATGCACATATAATTCCTGCCACGAATAAACTCGCGTGGTTGTTACTTTGCCGCTGTGTGTCTCAGATCGAGCAGAGCGGAGAGATCCCCCCCTCCTGCTGTAACTTCCCCGTGGCCGTGTGCAGGGACAAGATGTTTGTGTTCTCTGGGCAGAGTGGAGCCAAGATCACCAACAACCTCTTCCAGTTCGAGTTCAAGGGTCACATGTGAGTAAAACCTGAGGTCGGGGAGGATGACGGTTCGGTCCGTCCGGAATAAATAGATTCAACGACAAGTTATTCAGAGACACGTCTGAAACGACGACCGTTGCTTCTGGCTCCGCCTCAGGTGGACGCGAATCCCCACCGAACACCTCCTGCGGGGGTCGCCCCCGCCCCCCCAGAGGCGCTACGGCCACACCATGGTGGCCTTCGACCGCCACCTGTACGTGTTCGGAGGGGCAGCCGACAACACCCTGCCCAACGAGCTGCACTGCTACGACGTGGACTCTCAGACCTGGGAGGTGATCCAGCCCAGCCTGGACAGTGAGGTATGCACTGGATACTGTGTGTGTACTGACCACCGTGGATGCAGCTGTTAAAGCGATAACCTACCGCTGTACCCCCGCAAGCAGGCATGGGTGCCTGTGTGTTTGTCCTCTGCTGTCTTGTCACCTCGGTGGCACCTGTTGTAGATACGTTGTTGTCCATGATGAATGGAGAGTGTTGTAGATACGTTGTTGATGAAGAATAACATACTCCCGCACACACTTTTTCTCCGCTTTTAATCAGTCAACGTTTCGGTTTCTACCTTCCATCAGGACAGATTAAAAAAAATGTTGAAGGTAGTTGATTGATTAAAAGCTGAGAAAAAGTGTGTGTGGGAGTATATTGTTGTTCATTTGAAACTTTTAAGGGGATTTACTCCCAGCACCACAACAGTGTGTGAGTGTGCATGTTGGTATGTTCACCTAGATACGTTGTTGTCCATGATGAATGGAGCGTGTTGTAGATTGATGTCCATGACGCATGGGTTAGGAGTGAGCATGTTCTGTTATCAAGTATTTGATGCTTTTTGAAGTATTACTGCTCTCTACCCCCATCCAGGATCCCCTTGGAAACGAGATGACCTCATCTCAAGGGTCAATCCTGGTAAAAACCTTTAATAAAATAAAAAATATATCTTTTGAAATCTCTACTTTCTGTGTTTCTCCCTTTATAAAGATCAAACGCTCAATTCTGGTTATAGCCTGCATGTATGCCTAATATTTACAGTGTGAATACAGTCTGGTGTGTTAAAGGTAAGTAGTTAAAGTAGTAGTTAAACTGGCGGCCGGGATCTTTCTAGGCCTTTGTTTACAGACCATGAGTCTAACTGCTGGATGAAGGGAATCTCCTGCTTTTGTCCTGTAAACACTGATCTCACCTGCTTTGCTCTCTCTCTCTCCAGCCACTTTCAAGGGATCTCCAGGGATCTCCAGCGAGGCCCATCGGGTAGCTCTTCAGTCTGTGTTGGCTTAACCCCCCCCCCCCCCCCTTCTCTCTCTCTCTCTCTCTCTCTCTCTCTTTCTCTCTCTCCCTCCCTCTCTGTCTCCCTCTCCCCCTCTCTCTCTCTCTCTCTCCCTCTCTCCCTCTCTCACCCTCCCTCTCTCTCTCTCTATCTCTCTCTCTCTCTCTGCTCAGATGCCCAGTGGCCGTCTGTTCCATGCGGCTGCGGTGATCCACGATGCCATGTACATCTTCGGAGGGACGGTGGACAACAACGTGCGCAGCGGGGAAATGTATAGATTCCAGGTGAGGCCATTTTTATGTGTGGGGTTGAAACGTTTCACCTCCTGCGAAACCAAATACTCCTTCCAGCATTCGGTCACTACACACGTGGTTCTCTTCCGCATTTCTTCTCCCTCCAGTTTTCCTGCTACCCGAAGTGCACCCTCCATGAGGACTATGGCAAGCTGTTCGAGAACCGTCAGTTCTGTGACGTGGAGTTCATTCTGGGGGAGGTGGGTTCTTATCCTGGGGAGGGGGGGGGGTTCTTATCCTGAGGGGAGGTGGGTCCTTATCCTGGCGGAGGTGGGTTCTTGTCCTGGGGATGGGGGGTCCTTATTCTGGGGGAGGTGGGTCCTTATTCTGGGGGAGGTGGGTCCTTATTCTGGGGGAGGTGGGTCCTTATTCTGGGGGAGGTGGGTTCCTATCCTGGGGGAGGTGGGTCCTTATTCTGGGGAGGTGGATCTTTATCCTGGGGGAGGTGGGTTTTTATCCTGGGGGAGGTGGGTCCTTACAGCTGTTCAGTGCCTTTGTGTTGAAGAGCTTCTCTCTCTCTCTCTCTCTCGTAGTCTCACTCCTTTCTCCTCTCTTCCTGAGTGCAGAGGGAGGAAAGAGTCCTGGGCCACATTGCCATAGTAACAGCGAGATGCCAGTGGCTGCGTAAGAAGATTCTTCAGGCGCGGGACCGACAGAGACAGGTCAGACACGTCACTCTCTCTCAGCTCCCTCATGCTCAACATTCTCCCAACCCTGACAAATGTCAACTACAACATATACCTGAATAATGCAAATCATCCACTATCTAATGCTGCATTCCATTTGTATTGGAGCTCCGGATTTGTCGCCTGTGATGATGTCATACCCCAGTTACATGCGTTCCAGGAACAAAAGGCGAAAAATCGTGAAAAACCCACTAGCCAAGTTAGCCATTGTTAGCAATACCAGCTAAACTTTTTTTTAAACTCCCTCCCTACTTGTGTGTGTGTAGAAGAGTAAGCCAGAGGGCTGTGAGGAGAGTGAGGAGGGTGCGGCTGGAGGGCCCAGGGATCTCCCAGGAGGCACCAGGCCATCGGGAGCCCAGCCCATGCTGGAGGTGGCCATCAGGGAAGCAGAGGCCCAGCCCTTTGAAGTGTTGATGCAGTTCCTGTACACCGACAAGATCCAATACCCTCGGAGAGGTCAGAGTTCACAGCATCGCACGCACTCTATTTAGAACACCTGCCTGAGTCTGCGAAAGGGTTTGTGGGTAACGTGGTCTCTGCCTCTACGTAGGTCACGTGCAGGACGTTCTCCTGATCATGGACGTCTATAAACTCGCCCTGAGCTTCAAGCTGTCGCGCCTCGAGCAGCTGTGTGTTCAGTACATCGAGGCGTCGGTGGACCTGCAGAATGTCCTGAGTGTGTGTGAGAACGCCAACAAGCTGCAGCTGGACCAGCTCAAGGTAGGCCTCCCTAAAGAGGGCCTATGATGGAGATGGTGACAAAGTGGAGAAGAGGATGACAGCACTACTCTTTCTTCTCGCCCTTTTTCCTCTTCCCCTATTCTAGGAGCATTGCCTTAACTTCGTGGTGAAGGAGACGCACTTCAACCAGGTGATCATGACTAAGGAGTTCGAGCGCCTGTCCACCCCTCTGATCGTGGAGATCGTGCGGCGGAAGCAGCAGCCCCCGCCGAGGGTGTATTCCGACCAGCCCGTGGACATAGGGACCTCCCTCGTGCAGGACATGAAGGCCTACCTGGAGGGAGGCGGCCTGGAGTTCTGTGACATCATACTGCTGTTGGACGGACACCCGCGCCCCGCCCACAAAGCCATACTGGCGGCTCGCTCCAGGTGCACCACCAAACATGTCTTCTCTCTGACGCGCGGCGTGTCATTCTGGCCTGTCGCTCTTCGGGGCTCGTATTTGACCTCTTACGTCGTGTCACTCCTGTTCACCTCAGCTTCGTTTGTAAAGTCTCTCAACTTTTGTCCCTCAGCTACTTTGAGGCCATGTTCCGGTCGTTCATGCCAGAAGACGGTCAGGTGAACATCTCCATTGGTGAGATGGTGCCCAGTAAGCAGGCCTTTGAGTCCATGCTGCGCTACATCTATTATGGCGACGTCAACATGCCTCCTGAAGACTCCCTGTATCCTTATCTAGAAAAACTTTGTGTTTTTAATGACATATGTTCTTTTTTAAGCGGTAGTACATGGGTGGAGCATTAACGTTCATTCAGTAAATCCATCATGTTAGTGTGCGATGCTCACAGACTGAGACGTGGATTCCTACATTCTTCCCTTGACTCTTGGTGACAGTTACCTGTTTGCCGCACCGTATTACTACGGTTTCTCCAACAACAGACTACAGGCGTACTGCAAGCAGAACCTGGAGATGAACGTCACCGTTGAGAACGTCCTGCAGGTAACGGATAGGTTCTGTGTTCTTGGATATTAGAGCCCTTCTTTAAGAGTGGGTTCTAGTGATTCATCGAGTGTGGCAGGTGGATCTGTGTCCTAGTTAAGGTATATATGCAGAGCTCTTCCCAATCTCTACTTCTGTGTGACCTTCTCAGATCCTAGAGGCAGCAGACAAGACCCAGGCCCTGGACATGAAGAAGCACTGCCTGCACATCATCGTCCACCAGTTCATCAAGGTGGGTGGGCTGGTATCCGGGGCCCTGGGGGGATGCTGCCCCCTCTTTGCAGCTGAGCTAACCCCCTAGCCCCTCCCACCCCCCCTTCTCCTAGTGGGAAGGTGACCCCTGTGGATTAGCCCTCCTCTCTGTGCATAGAGGAGAAACTGTTTACGGCCCAGCCGGCTGTACAAGCACCTTATCCCTCCATGTTGTTGGGTCACAGTGCCAATCAGAGTGTTGTTTGTTTTCAAGAACCAGTGAAAACACGCCAGATCTCTCTGTTTACACTGAATGTGTATTAATGCCGTGAGTTAATGCCATCTCAGACAATCGGTTCAGGTTTACATTTTTCTAGCTACAATTTTTATTTGCCTTCTTTTACAATTTTTTTTTTAAATCCCGTTTGGCTTTGTGTGAATATGTTGCTCAGTTGTTGTCCCATTTGGCTGTGCTTGAATTTGTTTATTTACATTTTATTTTTTGCTCTCCTTTAAGGTGTCCAAGCTCCCCAACCTGCGGTCCCTCAGCCAGCTGCTGCTGCTGGACATCATCGAGTCCCTGGCCACACACATATCAGACAAACAGTGTGCTGAGATGGGCTCCGACATATAGGAGGACAGGCTGTTGTAGGATAAGCTACATCGCTCAGTCCCTCCATTACCCCTTCCTGCCCCCCCCCCCAGTCCCTCCATTACCCCTTCCTGCCCCCCCTCAACCTCTTCCAGTCATTCCCAGTCGTCGTGCCTCTCCTCGGTGTTACTTTGGACCTTGCATGTTTCAGCCCCTGGTCATGATGTTCCGTTTATCCATGCTGGTCAGCGTTCTATCAGGTTCTACCGGGTCGTTTTTTAATTGATCCTGAATGAATGAACCCTCAGAGGAATGATGAACGTCTGTTCAGAATGTCAGGTCAGTTTGCCTGGACCGGGACTGCGAATGCTGATTGAGACGATTGCACTAGCATGAAGGAACCCCTTGTCCCTGTTCATTTAGCATTTTTGTATCTATTTATTTACTCATATATATATATATAATTCTCTCATATATATCTATATATAATTATACTTTTTCAGTTATATGATATGCAGGGTAAAACCCAACTCAAGGTTGAATTCTTCATAGTATTGTCACATGTATGTATTATATACCTTTGTCTGGGATATATAACTTTACAATACAAGAATACATATTGGTTGCACTGTAGCAAATAATTCTCAAGAAAAAGTGAGGACAGATAGCAATTGTTTAATATGGTCATTCATATTAAGTAGTTAAATCACTCTTATTGTTTAATGGATCATGTTTATTCATTGTGTTCTGTCCTTGTCAGCTGTCTACTAATCAATGGAAAATGTTTGCAAGCATTACTCATGACAGGTTGTAGTCACAGTACCATTCCACGTTAAATTGGGCTCATTGAAGCCCATAGCATAGCTATACTTTTCAGTATGTGCTCAATATGTTTGATACTGTATGAGCTCTCACCATCCATGTGTATTTTATGTGTGTAGTTATGTCAATATGCTATTCATCAATGTGCTCCATGTATTAAATGCCTTAATAAATGACCTAAGTGAAATTCGTCTGTCATTGTAATGAGCCGTATGAACATTCCCAGTTGAGGCTTCTCTTCTGTGATCTATGTGTGAGAGAGAACACATGATTGTCTACCGATAGAGTTGTTTAACAAAAGTTCAGGGCATCTATTCAGGACTGATCAGATTCAGTCTGATTTACCATTAGGTTTCTTATTGAAGTGTCTATACCCTGCCCAGACCTGAAACCAAAGAGTGAAAAGACTTGAATCTCGCACAATGGGTCTCATTCTCCCTGTCACAGGCGCTCACAGCACCAGCTGCCAGAATGCAACGGACACTGCCTTTATCCAGACAGCTATCTGGCCAGTTATCTGCTACTGACATTCTAGCAGAGGCATACCGTATTTAAACACTGGGATCCGACAGTTTCCTATCATATCTGGTGAGCCTGGCACTATTGATAAGGAAATCTATCAATCTATTAAGGGTCATATAGCAAGATATGGTATAATTCAAGGAAACTGAGGGAAATGATGAGATTGTCAGATGGTGTTGCAGCAAGTGAGGTTGGAATCAAAGCTGCAGGAGGTCAAGACCTCCAGCTCACACAGGTTAATCCTTGACCTTTATCTCAACCAATTAGAAGTGTCCTTCAGAATTTTCTGAAGTCAGATGTGTGGAAGGTAAGATAGCACAATGAACCACTATGAAGAGGCAAATTCCAGCAGTTTTGGCAATGTGTATATGAGGGTGAAACATGCTTTGCATACTGATAATAATGAGGATAAATTATTAATTACAGTGGTAATTTTTAATATAGTAGATTAATGGCCCATAGATTGATCTTTCAGATGATTTAATTAAATGTTAAAAGGAGGATGATTTGCATTAATTTGTTTGAGGAAAAGATCAAAAGGCCAAAAAAGCCAGATTGAGTTTCCTCTTCCCTGCCAGCTACAAACCCAGATTTTTATTTGTGCATCTCAACTAAGTGTTGGGCCCTTGGTAAGTAGGGACATCAGCAAAGCCATTCATTTGAAATAATTAGTACTACAAGAGTCAGCGGTGGACACTCAATGGTCCATAGAGTCCCACCACTTTGGACACCCTTGGGAGAGTTCTTGTCCCTTCATCTTTCTGTTTGTTCCCCTATGCCCAAGTTGCTCATGTTTCATTCATTTGAGGCTACTTGTGCGTACACTCAGCCCAGATTCCCACCGGACATATCTGGTTTCATTTAAAAACAGAGCTCATTGT